>NC_142936.1:89081830-89091830 GCF_046866305.1 Octopus bimaculoides | reverse complement strand
AAAAGAGACAAAGAGTTAATAGGACTGCAAAACAGAAGTGCTGAAATAGATGAGACAAGGATAATTAAATATTGGCCATAGAACAAACATTAAAATGAGTTAACGACTTTATATACGGTATCAAACCTCCAACATACCTCATATATAAATAAATATTATCATGGCTTTATATATATATATATATGTATATACACAACTTTCTCCCATATATTTCTTCCTGCTTCTCTTGTATCTGTATTTCAAAGGGCTAACCTTTTCACACTCTGTGTCATGCTGAAACCCCCGAGAACTGCGTTAAGAGTACACGTGTCTGTGGAGTGCTCAGCCACTTGCACGTTAATTTCAAGAGCAAGCTGATCCATTTATCATATCAGCTGCGACCCTCGTCGTTGTAAGTGACGGAGTGGAGGTGCAATGGACCAGCGGTTAGGCCAGAGGACTCGCAGTCGTAGGATCGCAGTTTCACGAGCAGGCTGTTCCGTTGATCGGATCAACTGGAACCCTCGTCGTTGTAACCGACGGAGTGCCACGACATGAAATATATAAATACATATTAAATTATAATAAACATATATTGATTTGAACGTTTCTATATTTCACATATTACGACATAAACTTGTTCATTGATGTCTTTAGTTGTTATTAGCTGAAAATTAACAGCCATTGAGGGATGAAAGGTAAAGCGAACGCGTTGACGTAAAACAGAATGTGAAAGTAAAACGAATAGTGTTATATGTTAAATGCTGAAAGAAATTGAGACCGATTGTGTCAAACAAATGCTTTGTTTATGAAATATTTAAGCGCGCGAGAGAACACACATACACACTCGTATTTACGTACGTATATATATATATATATATATATACATACAGTTATATATCATATATAAATATATATATATGTAAATATATATGTGTATATTTGTGTGTGTATATGCATGTATGTACATATGTCTTATATGTGTATATAAATATATAGTAACATGTATGGAAATATGTACACATACATATACAAATATATACATATTTTTATTATTCGTTTTTATATATATATATATACACATATATACATATGCGTGTATATATATATATAAACATATATACATGTACGTGTATATATATATATATATATATATATATACATACATATATATTTGCGTTTGTATGTATGACTGTGCATATGTTTATATGTATATGAGTGTGTAAATATATGTATGTGTTTATATATATATATATATATATATATATATGTATACATATAATTATATATATGTCCGTGTGTGTATGTATAAGTACGCATATATGTGGATATGTATAAATATGCTTTTATGAGGAAAAAATCGAAGTGACAAAGAAACAAATTAGTACGATAAATGAAAGATCACAGCAAAAATAAATATGTTTTATTACGCTTCTGTGCATTAATATTCTGTAGCAATCTATTTTTCTTGCTATGCTGGTTCTTGAGTAATTAATTATATCAACTTCTTATCCGCATGGCACCATATCTTGTTTATTAGTGCTTTTGTTCTAAACGTTAATCAGCAAACTGTGAGAGGACTCACTGAGAGAGAAAGGGAGACAATAATATCCTTTTCTACTCTAGGCACAAGGCCTTAAATTTTTGGGTAGTGTGTGTGTGTGTGTGTGTGGTGGGGAGTAATCGATTAGATCGACCCTAGAACGCAACGGGTACTGATTTATCGATTCCGAAAGGATGAAAGGCAAAGTGGAGCTCGGCGGTATTTGAACTCAACGTAAAGACAAAGGATATACTGCTAAGCATTTTACCCGGCGAGCTAAACTTTCTACCAGCTCGCCATTTTTATAAATGTTCTTTTCTGCTCTAGGCACAAGGTCCGACATTTTGGGGGAGGGGGGGGCAGTCGTTTCGATCAACCCCAGTACGTAACTGGTTCTTAATTTAACGACCCCGAAAGAATGAAAGGCAAAGCCGACCTCTGCGGAATTTGAACTCAGAACGTAAAGACAGACGAAACACCGCTAAACATTTCGCCCGGCGTGCTAACGAGTCTACCAGCTCACCGCCTCACATATGTTTCTATATTACGTTACCATTGTGTAGTAAGAAGTTTCTTTCCCAATGACATGGTGCTGGGGTTTAGTCCTACTGTGTGGCCCCTTGATCCATTGTATGGGTTTGTGATCAGGGCACTGCCACTTAACCATGTGAATGGGTTTAGTCGAAGGAAACTGAAAGAAGCCTGTATAGGGGTATGTCTATGTCTGTTTGGGTTCTCGTACTTGCGTTTGTCTTCCATATGCACCTGACAGCCATTTTTCGCTTGTTTACATCCCTGTCACATAGCAGTTCAGCAAAAGAGACCGATAGAATATGTACCAGGTTTTTTTTTTTTAAATCAGAACTGGTATAATGATTTCGACTAAACACTTCAAGGCGGTGCCCCAGTATGGCCGCAGTGAAGTGAATGAAGCAAGAAAAAATTAAAGGTAAACGATTATAAACAAAAATATATATATTTGTATCTAACTCTGGGGCTCGAAGTCGATAAAGCTATAAATAGTGTATAAATATTGGCTTAAAACCGTTTGGATAGCACCGTACCTTTGCAACTAGAGATAACATTGGTCAACATGTATGTATATATATATATATATATATATATATATATATATATATGTGTGTGTGTGTATGTATGTGTGTATGTGTGTGTATGTGTGTGTATGTATGTATGTATGTATGTATGTATGTAAGTAGGTATGTATCTATGATATATATGTCCATCGCCATTTCCACCACCAACACGATCACAGTCACCACCGCCACCACCTCTACTACCACTGTCACCGTTTTCCTCAAAGTTCTCGTGGACTATTGAAGCGACATCTTTTGGCGTTATTCCAATGAAACTGCAAAAATGCGGGACAACCCAGTTGAATACTCAGATAAGTAAGTCACTCAGCTGTGAAATGCTACCATTTGGCTTAATCTGACTCTAGGGAGAATGACGGCCTCTTGAGGGCTGCAAGTGTTTAGAGTACATATGAAATTCCCCTGATGTATTAACCAATATATGCCTCAAATCATACTGTGTTGTCTTCACCCTTTGCCTGTCCAAAGTTCATAAGTTTGTCCTAAGCAGCCACGCCTTTTTGCCCTGCTTAATTTAGCTCTTGGTTCATAAGCTCGCGAAGGCTCGTGGCTTAGTGGCTTAGTGGCTACGGTATTCAACTCAGGGATCGTAAGGTCAAGAGATCGATACCCGGTGGTGTGTTGAGCTCTTATCAAAGACTCTTTATTTCACGTTGGTCCAGTCCACCCAGCTGTTAAAAATGAATCACTGTACCTGTGATTCAAAGGGCCAGCCCAGTCACAACTTGTGTCACGCTGAATCTCTCTGACAACTACGTTAAGGGTACGTGTGTCTGTGGAGTGCTCAGCCACTTGCAGGCTACTTGCATGAGCAGGCTGTTCGGTTGACCGACAGTGGCCGGTTTCATAAGCTCTGGGTAATATAAAGGTTTTCTTTCTTAAGACCCAAGTGGTGATCGGAAAAGATTGTGAACGTATACTATATATGATGCACGATTGTCAGAGAAATATGCCCTGTGTATCTCAGGGGCAAAGAAAAAAAGCTACATTGAATAATGTACTCCTTGATATATAAATATACGGGATGGTCACGGTTAAAACGTCTCTGGTATGTGAAAAGACTGGACGATAACGGCTGAAGTGGAATTCCTTTGATTAAGGTTTTCTTTCGATGGTTAATTAAGAGTAACAAATTTAAAACAATGAGATATTGCTTAGCGTAATCCCTAACATACAAAGTGACATAATGGTTACGGCTGGAACCTCAATGGTCACATGTTGACCCGAAGGGGCTGACCACGGTCTACGTAAATGGGATGAGATCTTCATTTCGTTATTGTTGTTGTAGTAGATATTATTGTTGCTAAGCTCCAGATCAGTTCTAGATCCCTTAAGTTTTTTATTCCTTCATTAATTCATCCGAGAAACATAATAGAGGCACATTTGCGATTATTTCTGGCAGATCAAATTAACAACTCTAGGTGTCAGATCGCTGACCACCACACATTTTTTTCTCTCCTTGTTTCTCTCCTTGTTTCTTTCCGTAGAAGGGCGTAGGCTCGAAACGTTAAACGCTTTTTCAATTCCCGAGCGTTATACTAATACATCTATTTGTTTTATACACCACCTGTCTTCGTCCGTTTTTTTTTTTCTGAATTATCCCTTAACACTTTTATTTGATCCTTAGGTAGTCAGACAATAGATATCGATAAAAGAAAGAATGGGTTTTTTTTTGGGGGGGGGGGGGTGATACGAAGTCTAAAACCACTTCAAGAAGGCGCTATCATATCATAACGGCAGCGTGTCACCAAAACCAGTAAAAATAAATTCAATATCTCTATCTTGATTTTAGATAGACACATCCGGAGTATAATTGAAGGGGAGAAGGCATATTATTGCTAGGTGGCGAAAGGCGGTGAACTGACAGAAACGTTAGCACGCTGGGCGAAATGTTTAGCGGTATTTCGTCTGTCTTTACGTTCTGAGTTCAAATTCCACCGAGGTCGACTTCGCCATTCATCCTTTCGGAGTCGATAAATTAAGTACCGATTGCGTACTGGGATCGATCTCTCCCAAAATTCCGGACCTTGTACCTAGAGTTGAAAAGACTATCGCTAGGTGGCGAATGGCGACGAAATCACGTTGCAAAGCTAGATAATTCATTGACTAACCGAACCGTTAATTAAACAATGAATTTGTTATATGATTAAATGATAACAAATGAGTTGACGATTAAACCAATGCAATTGTTTATTATTGGTATAATGACAAAATAAGGTTTCATATATATTATAATAATTCTGCTTGTCACTCCGTTACTAAGCCCGTTCGTAACGCTTCCATGTAATTAGTTGGAGCGGGGAGAGGAAGAATGGGAGGGGGAAGGGAAAGGGAGGGAGAGGTGGTGATGCGTGAAATGTGTAACTCTTTTTGTTTTGAACTAAGATTTTTTTCCTCCGTTACTTATCTCGCCGGAGACGCTTTCATGTGATTAGTTGAAGGGAATGGCAATGAGCGAAAGAAAAAGGAGAGAAAAGAGAGTAAGGCGCAGGGTGAGAGAGAAAGCTGGAGGGTGTTGTATATTAAGCCTATAAAATTGTGCATAAAGTATATAAAGTGTATATATAAAAGTGCATTAAATAATCATGGTATTCCAATTTCCTTCATTTTTCAATGATTAGCAGACGATCGACTGTCCTTTCGTACAGACAAAATACAGGCTACGCTTTCAGGTTTCTTGGATAAAGTTTGCAGAAATAACCCAATAAATTTACCATTAATTCCGTGAAATATTCACGGGTCCCTCTAGTATATATAATCTTGAAGGAGAAAATAACAGAAAAAGGAAAAAGACGGGGTCCTCTTTGCAAAATGGTAAAACAGACGAGCTATGAGAACAGGAAAGAATATATACGACGGGCTTCTTTCAGTTTCCGTCTACCAAATCGACCCACAAGGCTTTGGTCGGCCCGAGGTTATAATAGAATACACTTGCTCAAGGTGCCACGCGGTAGGACTGAATCGGGAACCATGTGGTTGGGAAGCAAGTTTCTTAGCACACAGCCACGCCTGCGCCTATACATTTATGTACATATGTATACAAGTATAGATGCATGTATATATACATAGACATGAATTTCCAAGCTGTTCTCTGCATAAAAGAAAACAAAACAAAAAACAATAAATCAAGAATAATTAACAAATTTCTGATGTCTAACAAGACTTTTCCTGTCTGGCAACCATTTTACAGGCAGATTTATACACCAGTACACACACACACACACACACACACACACACACACACACACACACACACACACACACACACACACACACACACACACACACACACACACACACACACACACACACACACACGTCATAGACAGAGTAAGATACACATCTGTGCTATCATCAAAATACAAATCTGTGTTTTAGGAAACGAAAACATTATAGTATACACATTAATCAAATTATTGTCAGATGATTCTCTGAGTTTTCCCGCTCAACTGACTTCGTCCAAGCAAAAGTCTGCCATTGAGAAAGATGGTGTTATGATGTCAGCAAACATCAGCTTGTTAGCAATAATAAATATACTTTCTGTCGTCGCCATTCACTTCTCCATTACTCGTCTCTCTCTCTCTCTCTCTCTCTCTCTCTATGTCCACCACACACTCAACATAATAAATATAAATATAAATATAAATATATATATATGTATATATATATATATATATATATATATATATATATATATATATATATATATATATATATATATATATATATATATATATATATGTGCGTGTGTGTGTATGTATATATACTTGTGTATATATATATATATATATATATATATATATATATATATATATATTACACGCACACATATATATTTATGTGTGTGTATGTATGTTTGTATATACATACATATATATTGATTGATTGGTAAAGATAGACCGACACGTAGGTAGATACATACATACCTACATACATACATGCATACATGCATATACATATATACACTTTCGTATGCATATATTTGTCTATTAGATAACATATATATATACATACACATGTAATTATACGCACATTCAAAGATGCAGGCAAACGACCCACTACACACAAACTCACTCATACGCACACACAGTTATGCACAAGCAGACACAGAGAGATACTACGATTCATATTTAATTGATAAAATCATTCATTTACACATGCGGAACAGCAAAGAAATAAATTAAAATTTAATTCACTTCCTACATTTTTTCTTAATTTTGGAAAAAAAAAACGAAAACCAAAAAATGTTTTGAAATTCTTCACTAATTCTCATCAATATTCTAAGTGAGCAACTTTCCTAATCAGTGAATTATTTCAGTGCCTTGGGGTGATATGTTAAGTACTTAGTTTGACAGTCCAAATATGATATGTGTATATTTTAGTGAAAAGTACGTAGTCTTTGAATTCTTCCGGTAAATGTGTCCTGGTGGAAAAGTTACGCTTCAGATATGTCTTACATGCATTCATTTCTATCTATCTAGCTATCTATCTATCTTATTTCTTTATTGCCCACATGGCTAAACACAGGGGGGACAAACAAGAACAGACAAAGGGATTAAGTCGATTAGATCGACCCCAGTGTGTAAATGGTACTTCATTTATCGACCCCGAAAGGATGAAATTTTATAGCATTGAACTGCATGTTATTTTTGTTAGCCCACCTGTATATTTCGTTCAGGTCTTTCTGCAGTTTTATGGGTTCTCAACCGCCTGCGATACATTTGTGTCGTCAACACAACTGGTGAGATTGGCTGACTGTAACGCAGAGGGCATGTCTGAGAGGGCCACCGCAAATAGTAGTGGCCCCAGTACAGTTCCCTGTGGGACTCCGCTGCGAATTGGTGTCTCTTCAGACCGACCATCATTGGATATAACTGTCTGACTCATGCTCTTCAGAAAATCATGCAGCCCCCTCTCTCAGTTTCCCGGTAATACCAAGGTTTCGCAGTTTGTGACTCATCATGTCATGATCAATCTTGTCGAAGGCCTGGGTAAAATCGAAGTATATCACTTCCACAGCTGACTAGTTTAGCTGTTGCTTCGGTACCCAGTCAAAGTGCTGCAGCAACTGTCTGAGGCGGATCCTCTCTGGACAGAAGCCAAATACATACATATATATATATATATATATATATATATATATATATATACACATATATACGACGGGCTTCTTTCAGTTTCCATCAACCAGATCCACTCACAAGGCTTACGTCGCCCCGAGGCTATAGTAGAAGACACTTGCCCAATGTGCCACGCAGTGGGACTGAACCCGGAACCATGTAGTTGGTAAGCAAGCTACTTACCACACAGCCACTCCTACGCCTATATATATATATATATATATATATATATATATATATATATATATATATATATATATATATATATATATATATATATATATATATATATATATATATATATATATATATATATATATATATATATATATATATATATATATATATATATATATATATATATATATATATATATATATATATATATATATATATATATATATATATATATATATATATATATATATATATATATATATATATATATATATACACAGTGGTTACAGCGCCGAGCTTATGATCGTGAGGTTGTGAGTTTGATTCTCGGACCAGGCTGCGTGTCGTGTTCTTGAGCAAGACACTTTATTTCATGTTGCTTCAGTTAACTCAGCTGTAGAAATGAGTTGTGACATCGCACGTGTCAAGCTGTATCGGCCCCTTTGCCTTTCCCTTGGATAACATCAGTGGTGTGGAAAGGGGAGGCAGGTACGCATGTTCGACAGTTGGCCTTCCACAAACAACCTTGCTCGGACTTGTGCCTCGATGCATTCCCATGATCAGTCATGACCGAAAGGGGTCTCCTCACACACACACATACACACACACACACACACACACACACACACACACAAACACACACACACACACACACGCAGTGGGACTGAACCCAGAAGTATGTGGTTGGTAAGCAAGCTACTTACCACACAGCCACTCCCGGAGAGAGCCTCTGAGTGTCACAGTGAGCGGGAGAGATAAAATATTACGAGAAAAAAACATCAAACACACAAAGCAACGTTAGTCCAACGCATATTCGCATGTTCACAGTTAACTTTATATGGTTGACCCTCAAAGAAAAATAAAAACGTATAAAATTAATCGTTCTATAACATTTCGGATAAAATCATTTGCCGTTAAGTATGTTATAATGATTGCAGTTCTGAAACAATAATAACCAAGTGTTACCCAGCCCCGCTGCTATTTACGACTCCAGTGATTTGTTAATCAGTTTTTCCCTCTTTCAGAAGAAATGAAAGTTTTAAAGCATTCTGATGCTACATAGTGGTTGTTATTAATAATGTACAAAAACCCAGACATCTAGATTTAGCAACTCCATCGCTGCTTCTGGGCGCTTTTCGTCTGCTATGATACACTTGTGTTTTTTTTAATAGTCGTAGACGTCTGTAGTAGTTGCTTTCTTGAGACGAATTCTGCAGTTGTGTGGCTTTCTCCGGAATATCCGTGTTAAATAAGATATGAAGAAAGTTTCATGTGCACGCTTATACATACACGCGCATATGTAAAATTAAAACTGACTCACAAATGAGTAGATGACTTAATGTTATTTTGTGTGACACTACTAGGGAGTCTAATCGACCGTTCTTAGCTGGCTTTCGATATAAATGGACAGATATTGCAGGAAATTATAAAAAAAAAAGACTCCACATACATATTAAATACACACATACTTATATACACGTATACATATATGTGGATATATATGTACACACACACGCGCATATATATACATACATACATACATATATATATATATATACATGCATATATATATGGCTAGTAATATTCGTCGTCACTTTGTTTTTGTCAGTAATTTTAGAGTAATTTTAGAAGTAGAATTTTTCCTTGTTTTATATATATATATATATATATATATATATATATATATATATATATATATATATATATATATGAATATATTCTCTTATTCTTTTATTCTTTTATTTGTTTCAGTCATTTGACTGTGGCCATGGTGGAGCACCGCCTGTAGTCGAACAGATCGATCCTAGAACTTATTCTTTGTAAGCCTTGTACTTATTTTATCGGTCTCTTTTACCGAACCGCTATGTTACGTAAACACACCAGCATCGGTTGTTAAGCAATGGTGGGGGGACAAACACACACACACACACGCATATATACGAGGTGCTTCTTTCAGTTTCCGTCTACCAAATCCACTCACAAGGCTTTGGTCGGCCTGAGGCTATAGCAGAGGACACTTGCCCAAGGTGCCGCGCAGTGGGGCTGGACCTGGAATCGTGTCGCTGAGA
>NC_142936.1:89074330-89076830 GCF_046866305.1 Octopus bimaculoides | reverse complement strand
GTGAAAACAAGCAATGTTAATTCTCTAAATGAAGTATTAACAGTAACTGCACGATAAAGTGTAGTATATTGCCACTTAAGTGTGGCTGACCCCTAGGGGTGGATGTTACTGTTGCTTTTAGCCCCAGGAGGACATCTCCTCCAGCTGGCTTATCGACACACGACTGTGTCCTGTTTGCCAAGGGAGTTATCCCTCTCACCGCGACCAGCAGCACGAACGTATCCGGATTTCAGGGTTATTTCCCTTCGTCGGCGTTCGGCAGCTGATGACCTTGGTGAGAGAGACAAATCTGGCAAATCTTATATCTTCTTTTCCAGTGACATTCTTCACTGATATTGAAAAGGTGAAAACAAGCAATGTTAATTCTCTAAATGAAGTATTAACAGTAACTGCACGATAAAGTGTAGTATATTGCCACTTAAGTGTGGCTGACCCCTAGGGGTGGATGTTACTGTTACTGTCGATAAGCCAGCTGGAGGAGATGTCCTCCTGGGCCTAAAAGCAACAGTAACATCCACCCCTAGGGGTCAGCCACACTTAAGTGGCAATATACTACACTTTATCGTGCAGTTACTGTTAATACTTCATTTAGAGAATTAACATTGCTTATATATATATATATATACATATATGCACACGCGTATGTATATTTTATTTAAATCTCTCACAGGATGCAATATTTCTTTACTGATCTAACGGAACAGCATACTATATATACAGATATATATCTGTGATAAATATGTGTGTGTATATATATATATATATATATATATATATATATATATATATATATATATATATATATATATATATATATATATATATATATATATATATATATACACGTATATATGTGCGTATGTGTGTGCGTATGTATGTGTATGTATACTCATGAACATACACCTAGAGTAGACGAGTCAGCCCCTGAGCTATGTTTTGTTATATTCAAAATATTAAGACAAATCCTACCATTTATAGAACTGAACTCTGTCTTCTTTTTTTTTTCTATTACATTCCTTAGACTTCAGTATTTGCATAAAAGTGTATATATACATATAAACACATATATACATATATATGGATATGTATATATTCATACATACATGCGTACATACATACATATATCTAAATATAAATTCACATATACATTCGTACATACACACATACGTACTACACGAATACATACATACATACATACATACATACATACATACATACATACATACATACATACATACATACAATATATTCGTGATCAGGCTCAACTATTTTGTTAACACTTGACCAAACCAGAATTTGTCGAACTTTCTCGAACGATTTACTGTCATAACTTGACGTCAAATGAACACAACACAGAACGAGGCATCAGACAGGCACGTGATTACATGTGTGTGTGTGTGTGTGTGTGTGTGTGTGTGTGTGTGTGTGTGTGTGTGTGCCTTGGCCTGACCATTAATCCTTTTGTAGCTAAAATAATATTTTTTCTTCAGACGTTACCTTTCTTGACAAACGCTTTGCAAAAAATCTCTTAGCGATATTCCACCTGTAAATGGCACCCAGACATAGGCACGCACTGCGCATACGCACTGCGCACACGCACTGCGCACGCGCAGTCATATATATCTGTGTATATGACTGATATTTTGTTTTAGTTTTTACTTTACGTATGTCTGCGTATGTCTGTATTATGTATATATCTATTATCTATGTATACGTTGATGCATATTAATAGATATATGTATATATATATATATATATATATATATATATATATATATATATATATATATATATATATATATATATATATATATATAGAGAGAGAGAGAGAGAGAGAGAGAGAGAGAGAGAGATGGAAAACAAAACGATGATATTGAAAAGACTAAATGCCATGCAATAAACTTCATTAGCTTACAACTGTTTCTGCTGTAAGACGTGGTAGTAAAAATATATGTATTTATAAAATTGTAAATTACGAGATCCTTTATAATTGTCTATGATCGATTTTACCCTTCGCACACGGTGCGATGCTGGGGAGATCGGTCGAAACGATTGTAGAGAATTATGAAGAATATCATGAATTTAGTAGTATTTCTCTCATATTTTTGGATAAACTCTGCAGACACAAAGGATTTCCTGAAGTAGTCCAGTGGCATATGCCTCCATACTTTTAATGAATTGGTTCCAAATGCGGTCACTTTCTTGGGCTGATCACTGGACCTGGCGTCGAACCAGATCGATCTTTACTTATTCTTGTCAGCTAGCTAAGCTGATTAATAATCTACGGTTGAGCACTGAACTACATTGATCTGGTAACAAATTGTACAAACAGATAAGTGGAGTGAATGAATATAGAGTCAAGTGTTTTAACCAGCAGTAAAATTAATCTCGTGACCTATGGAGTAGACAGACCACTACAATAGGCACTCAGCCAACGATACGTTATAACAAAAGAGCATGAAGTGTTTCAAAACGAGTGTGACAGATGATAAAATTGTGT
>NC_142936.1:89056830-89061830 GCF_046866305.1 Octopus bimaculoides | reverse complement strand
TGCCTATATGTTTGTACATATATGTATGTATATATGCATATATTTATATATTATTTATATTATAAATCTATATATATATATATATATATATATATATATATATATATATATATATATATATACACATATATATATATATATATATATATATATATATATATACATACACACACACATATGGTTGCATATATGAAATAAAAATAATCTAGATATGTGATTCTAAATATATACAGCCATACTTTTACGTTTGTATATTAATGTATATTTAGTTCCGTATACATATACATACATACATATATATGTATATATATATATATATATATATATATATATATATATATATATATATATATATATGTATATATATATATGTGTATATGTATATATATATATATATATATATATATATATATATATATATATATATATATATATATATCTTTAGATATATATTTATGTATGTATGCTCGTGTGTATATAGAAATATAACAGAAAAGGCTTTATGCCAGATTTCAGCTTTTGCAAGTTCGCTGTCTGATTGGTCAGTTATAAACAGCGAGCGACACCTAAGCATTTCTGCTGACAAAATGCTTTACATCCTAAGTAAAACGTAACAACTTTTAAACAAGCAGCTATTATCTATTTGTTACATATACACTTTAGGGAACACAGGAATACAGCGGCCATCTTCGTTTGTTAAAATACATCTTGACAGCTCTCAGAAAACGGAATTTATAGATTTTTCTATTGAGACTTTCGATGGAAACTTTGGTAGCTTACATATTAATAACACCATATTTATTAGAAGTCTACATAGCACATATTAGCAATCGCCATGAGACTCTCTCGCCTGTCAGCTGCTCATTGTATTATTTGAATACAGCAGCCGACATATTCTTGTCAAACTGTTATCTGCGCATGTCATATTGATTTTGGTGTCGTTTGCAGTTTACATGCCACTTCAAATATTTCAGATAAGGATTTTGTCTTAATATGGAACAAAGCTATTTGCTTACGAATTTACATTTTTGAGCAGCACTTCATATCACTCTCTCAAGTATACACAAACGCACACACGTACAAACACAGAAATGCGCACGCATACACAAACACTTACACGCATATATCCATTCATATATATATATATATATATATATATATATATATATATATATATATATGTGTGTATATATACATATATATATATAATTTTTTATGCAAAAAAAAAATCATGTATATTATAAATATATATAACTTTTTGCCTACGTCTATATGTATGTATGTATATATGTATGCGTATAAGTAAATATATATGACTTTGGAAGAATGAAAACCTTCACACAGGAATAGCGGGAAAAGAACTCTACCAAGTATTCTAAAAGCTAAAAGCTAAAAATTAATATCTTGCCATGGTGTATTGAGCACTGTTTGTCTATTTATTTACACACTCAGACGTGTGTACGTTTATCCATCTACTCCAGTCCGTCCATTCATACTTATTTGCAAACATATATAACATCTTACTTACATACACTCTATGCATACATATATAAATATAATATATATAATCTATTATACATATATACATAGATGTAGATAAATGCATGTATGCTTATATATTAACGTAATATATATATATGTGTATATATATATATATATATATATATATATATATATATATATATATATATATATATATATATATATATATATATATATATATATACAAGAAATGAGGGCAGGGAATCGTCAATTAATAATAGAATTAACAATTAACAATTTTGCCAAGTAGTTCAGTATGAAATAAACCTTTATCGGTAAGACCATTTATCATCATAAATATAAGGGATTAGCAATTGAGTTGCTTCTCCAACATACTGAAAATTCAGAAACAGCAGTCAAAGAACTACTGATTCTAAACTACAAATTTTTCTCTAAAATGGATGGCGATATTTATGGCACACATAGAACAAAAAACCGGAGGGAAAAGCACAAAACAAAACAAGCCTTTAGTTAATTGGGTACGAATCGTTTCATGGTTAAGCGAACGAAAACTTCACTATTCCAATCTTCAGCCCAAATATTCTGATAAATTTGAAAGTGTCTCTAAAAAAAAATTCACGGTAATCCTTGGCCATGCGACACCAAAAATCAACGATAAGAAAGGCACTTACGAATTCATCGGCTAGCGAGTTCAGGCATCCCACCCCAAAGAAATCCACTCCATGTGCGCCACAAATAGTCCCGTATGAAAAAAAGTTCCGTGTGGAAGGATTACGGTTTAACTATCTAACTTAGAGATATCAAATATAAAATATACAAGAAATGAGGGCAGGGAATCGTCAATTAATAATAGAATTAACAATTAACAATTTTGCCAAGTAGTTCAGTATGAAATAAACCTTTATCGGTAAGACCATTTATCATCATAAATATAAGGGATTAGCAATTGAGTTGCTTCTCCAACATACTGAAAATTCAGAAACAGCAGTCAAAGAACTACTGATTCTAAACTACAAATTTTTCTCTAAAATGGATGGCGATATTTATGGCACACATAGAACAAAAAACCGGAGGGAAAAGCACAAACAAAACAAGCCTTTAGTTAATTGGGTACGAATCGTTTCATGGTTAAGCGAACGAAAACTTCACTATTCCAATCTTCAGCCCAAATATTCTGATAAATTTGAAAGTGTCTCTAAAAAAAATTCACGGTAATCCTTGGCCATGCGACACCAAAAATCAACGATAAGAAAGGCACTTACGAATTCATCGGCTAGCGAGTTCAGGCATCCCACCCCAAAGAAATCCACTCCATGTGCGCCACAAATAGTCCCGTATGAAAAAAAGTTCCGTGTGGAAGGATTACGGTTTAACTATCTAACTTAGAGATATCAAATATAAAATATACAAGAAATGAGGGCAGGGAATCGTCAATTAATAATAGAATTAACAATTAACAATTTTGCCAAGTAGTTCAGTATGAAATAAACCTTTATCGGTAAGACCATTTATCATCATTAACCATGAAACGATTCGTACCCAATTAACTAAAGGCTTGTTTTGTTTGTGCTTTTCCCTCCGGTTTTTTGTTCTATGTGTGCCATAAATATCGCCATCCATTTTAGAGAAAAATTTGTAGTTTAGAATCAGTAGTTCTTTGACTGCTGTTTCTGAATTTTCAGTATGTTGGAGAAGCAACTCAATTGCTAATCCCTTATATTTATGATGATAAATGGTCTTACCGATAAAGGTTTATTTCATACTGAACTACTTGGCAAAATTGTTAATTGTTAATTCTATTATTAATTGACGATTCCCTGCCCTCATTTCTTGTATATTTTATATTTGATATCTCTAAGTTAGATAGTTAAACTGTAATCCTTCCACACGGAACTTTTTTTCATACGGGACTATTTGTGGCGCACATGGAGTGGATTTCTTTGGGGTGGGATGCCTGAACTCGCTAGCCGATGAATTCGTAAGTGCCTTTCTTATCGTTGATTTTTGGTGTCGCATGGCCAAGGATTACCGTGAATTTTTTTAGAGACACTTTCAAATTTATCAGAATATTTGGGCTGAAGATTGGAATAGTGAAGTTTTCGTTCGCTTAACCATGAAACGATTCGTACCCAATTAACTAAAGGCTTGTTTTGTTTGTGCTTTTCCCTCCGGTTTTTTGTTCTATGTGTGCCATAAATATCGCCATCCATTTTAGAGAAAAATTTGTAGTTTAGAATCAGTAGTTCTTTGACTGCTGTTTCTGAATTTTCAGTATGTTGGAGAAGCAACTCAATTGCTAATCCCTTATATTTATGATGATAAATGGTCTTACCGATAAAGGTTTATTTCATACTGAACTACTTGGCAAAATTGTTAATTGTTAATTCTATTATTAATTGACGATTCCCTGCCCTCATTTCTTGTATATTTTATATTTGATATCTCTAAGTTAGATAGTTAAACCGTAATCCTTCCACACGGAACTTTTTTTCATACGGGACTATTTGTGGCGCACATGGAGTGGATTTCTTTGGGGTGGGATGCCTGAACTCGCTAGCCGATGAATTCGTAAGTGCCTTTCTTATCGTTGATTTTTGGTGTCGCATGGCCAAGGATTACCGTGAATTTTTTTAGAGACACTTTCAAATTTATCAGAATATTTGGGCTGAAGATTGGAATAGTGAAGTTTTCGTTCGCTTAACCATGAAACGATTCGTACCCAATTAACTAAAGGCTTGTTTTGTTTGTGCTTTTCTCTCCGGTTTTTTGTTCTATGTGTGCCATAAATATCGCCATCCATTTTAGAGAAAAATTTGTAGTTTAGAATCAGTAGTTCTTTGACTGCTGTTTCTGAATTTTCAGTATGTTGGAGAAGCAACTCAATTGCTAATCCCTTATATTTATGATGATAAATGGTCTTACCGATAAAGGTTTATTTCATACTGAACTACTTGGCAAAATTGTTAATTGTTAATTCTATTATTAATTGACGATTCCCTGCCCTCATTTCTTGTATATTTTATATTTGATATCTCTAAGTTAGATAGTTAAACCGTAATCCTTCCACACGGAACTTTTTTTCATACGGGACTATTTGTGGCGCACATGGAGTGGATTTCTTTGGGTGGGATGCCTGAACTCGCTAGCCGATGAATTCGTAAGTGCCTTTCTTATCGTTGATTTTTGGTGTCGCATGGCCAAGGATTACCGTGAATTTTTTTAGAGACACTTTCAAATTTATCAGAATATTTGGGCTGAAGATTGGAATAGTGAAGTTTTCGTTCGCTTAACCATGAAACGATTCGTACCCAATTAACTAAAGGCTTGTTTTGTTTGTGCTTTTCCCTCCGGTTTTTTGTTCTATGTGTGCCATAAATATCGCCATCCATTTTAGAGAAAAATTTGTAGTTTAGAATCAGTAGTTCTTTGACTGCTGTTTCTGAATTTTCAGTATGTTGGAGAAGCAACTCAATTGCTAATCCCTTATATTTATGATA
>NC_142936.1:89046830-89051830 GCF_046866305.1 Octopus bimaculoides | reverse complement strand
TTTCAGGAAGAAGAAAAAAAAACAATTAATCTTTAACGAACTAATTAACTAATTAGTCCATTAGTACATTAATCACAGCACATAGTAACCATAGTTTTCTAATGACCGGCCACAACCTAAAAAAATCATTAACAGTTCTATCTCTAACGTTAGCAGCAGCATCACAGTTATAAACACGGAAAGCTATACCAATTATCAACGAATTTTCTGTACAGTAAACCACATGCAACTGAATCCAGCACCAACGGCGCCACCAGCATCGCCAGTACTACAATCAGCGCTTCCAGCATCGCCACCAAAACGCCAATACTGCTAGTACGACCATTCTCAGTAACATCGCCATCGCTACCGTCGTCGCTCTTATCAATACTTACCATGGCAAAAGTGCAGCGCTGGATTATCTATTAACCCTTCAGTTTATAAAACGGCCATACCTGGCCCAAATATTCTACCTGTTTCAAGCAGAAACCGGTCAGATATGGCCTCTTATTGCTATTCTACAACGTCATTCTAAAAATACAAAAAAAAAAGGAACAAAAATTACGTCATCGCAATTCCTAAGTGATATGATTATGCATTATTAATTCTAAACAATGTGAATAAATAATCGTTTTGTTTGCCACAGAAATCTGAAAGCTAAAGAGTTAAGCAAACTAAACACGTGCTCACAGTGCCTCAAGGGAAGGTGGTGGTGGTGGCGGTGGTGGTGGGGTGAGGGGGCGGCACACAAATTGTAAATTGTTTACAGCACAAACAAAATCACTTTTAACTTGCTAAAATAATGTTCAAGTGATTTATATGGTTAGAAATATAATTTGGAAATGTTCGTCGTGTATTAGTGAGAATCCGATCAAAGATTTTGCAATTAAAAAAAACAAAAAGTGGAGGGGAAAATTTTCAAATATAATGTGAAAGTATAAATAAGCAATATTTTTCATTTATCCAACTGTGAGTTTTGTTTCATTTTGAGGAATAACAATTTATTTTATGGTTTATTATTGTTTATAATTTGAACTAAATATATATCGGGGTACCAAAGTCTTTTAAGTACTTAGAACCTCCCTGGGCGTTAATACAGCCCCGCGAAAGTGATAAGGATATGTCTCCGAGAATCAAGGAAAATAGTTCAAATCCACATGAAATCTACCTGGCCATGCTATTTCGATGTCGTTAATAGAAAATATTCCTGATGGGCTGTAGGTTGACAAAATTTATTTCTTTACTGCCCATAAGGGGCTAAACATAGAGGGGACAAACAAGGACAGGCAAAAGGATTAAGTCGATAACATCGACTCCAATGCGTAACTGGTACTTAATTTATCGACCCCGAAAGGATGAAAAGCAAACTCGACCTCGGCGGAATTTGAACTCAGAACGTAACGGCAGACGAAATACCACTAAGCATTTCGCCTGGTATGCTTATGATTCTGCCAGCTCGACGCCTTCAAAATTATTACTGTGTCAAATGAACAACCTTTCGGTATTGTTCTGCGATTAGACAGTCCTCTCCATCACCTCCATACATTTGGTACATGGATGAGAGCTTTGGAGTCCTAGGACCGTGAGAATCGAAATTGCAACTATTTCGCTCCATTAAATCTCAAATAATTATACCTAAGCTTTTCAAATCCCCGGGAGCATCATCAACAGCATGGAACCGCCGACTATATACAAGTACTATCCACGGGGCCTGTTAGCCCAGTTGTTAAAGCGTAGTGCTGATGATGCGGATGTCGCGGGTTCGTGTACCATATAGGGCAACGAAAAGACGTTTGTTTTTTCTTTTTTTCAATGCAGTACTCCAGTATGACGGCATTCTAATAACTGAAGCAAGTAAAAAAAAAAAGAAACCCGAAACAAAACAGAAACGTTCCATTCCAAGAATTCTTGACGTACGATTGAACTATGCTTACCAAGGAAGTCACCAGTTGTGGCCGGTCTGGGTGCTGCTGCGTTTTTTTGTTTTTAGGGTGAAATGTGGGAGAGATACCTTTAAACGGCTCTTGTGCAGTACTCTCTAATCCTTTGTACTTCGTGGACTTCAAAGATCAAAGCAAATATTAGCGGAACACCAAAAATGTAGAATATAAATACAAACACAATTACTACGTCTGAAAATTATATACTTGTACCTCGTTTTATTCATCATACTAATCAAGACTGGTACTTATTCTATCGGATAATTTTGCCAAACGGCTATGTTACGGGACGTAAACGAACTAACACCGGTTACCAAGTGGTGGTGGGGTGACAAACACAGATACAGACGCATACTCACACACACATACACACACATACACGCACATACATGTGTGCGTATGTGCGCACGTGCGCGTATATATATATATATATATATATATATATATATATATATATATATATATATATATATATATATATATATATACGACAGGCTTCTTTCAGTTTCCGTGAGCCAAATCCACTCACGGCCCGAGGCTATAGTAAAACTCATTTGTCGAAGGTGCCTCGCAGTGGAACTGAACCCCACCCTTGTGTTTGGGGAGCAAACTTCTCACCACTCAGACATGCCTAATGCAAAATTTATGTCTCATGCATTTTTCAATACGCTTCTGTTGCAGGAGATTTTCTTAAGACGAAATTATATTTTTAAAATTCTACGGCGTACCAAAATATGCCTTGTGGGTTAGCCGGCAGGCCGTGCTACACCGTTTGCGAAGCCCTGATCTAATGGCCTGGACATCGGCTTTTAATAGCTTCTGTAAAAGGCCTTGATAGTTTCGGAATGGACAAATAGATCTTGTTTAATTTTCATAGCTGTTATTTCTTTTGTTTCTAAATAAAAGGTCATTGATGAAGAAATACGAAGCTATTCCGACATCGATATTGCAGTCTCGTTCGGAAAGACGAAGTTTTGTCTTTTGCCTTCTCCATGTCTGACATTTTACGATTGGGAATTTTCACATTATACCGTGGTATTTTATAAAATTGGGAATATGAAAGAGAAGAAGAAATAGGAGAACAGGGGGCAGAGGGAGAGAGAGCGAGAGAGAGAGAAGTAGGGGAAGGTAGACGGGAGAGAAGGAGAGATTGGGAGAAGAAAACTAGAGTGAGAGAATGATACGGAAGGGAGAGAGATGTACAGATAAGAAAGTTAGAAACGAAATGGAAGGGGGAATGTAATAGAAAAGAGTAAAAGAAAAGGCAAAAAGGGAGAGAGAAGAAAAGGAGAGAAAGGGTTAGGAGAAAGAGAATGAAGAGAGAGAGAGAGAGAGAGAGAGAGAGAGAGAGAGAGAGAGAGAGAGAGAGAAAGCAGGAGAAATATCGGGGAGAGAAACGTATTGGGGGAGGAAAGATAGAGGGGGAAGATACAGGGGAAAGAGATGGAAGGGAGATTGATATGATGGAGAAATATTTAAGGGAGAGAGATTTAAGGGAGAGAGACGGAGAGAAGTGTGATACAGGGAAAGGAAGATGGAGGGAGGAAAGACTGCGGAGAAATATCAGTTAAGAGAAATTTCAGATAATCGAAAGAGAGGGAGAGAGAGGTGGGATGGGAGATAAAATAATTTTGCATTTGTTTTTAATTACCATATTTAATTAACGCATCTCTAATTTAGAAGTAGCAGATGAAGCAATAAAATGAAGGTTTTTTGTTCGGTTGACCTTTGGATTAAAACTTGTGTCAAGGACGAGGCCTCTTCGGGATTAATCGACCGGCTACAAGTAACAGGCAAATCAACCTTGATGTCAAATCCTATCGTAATAAAACAAAAATTAAAGCACAAATCGAAAATGCAGTCTTAGGTACACAATGCCTCGATAACAGAAGAAAATATTAATGTTAATACGTCTTAAGAATCAAATACGTGCTTGATCAGCGCTGAGCCAGAGTTGAACAACAAAAGCCAGAGACATAAAAAGAACGTGTACCTGATACTTGGTATTGCTAGAAATAACAACGACGTCTCGTTCTAAAAACGCTTTAGAAACGAGAAGTCAGGAGGAATGACAGTTTGTGGAAGGACACTTCTAAATGTATGCTATATCTGAACAAACAGGAACGATTGGCTATAGATTGGATGGCTTTGAGCGTCTATTCACCTGAGCTGAGCTGACCTGGGCGGGAATAGGGCAAAGCAACAATAACAATAGCAACAAAAACAAGGGCGAAAACAATAAGATCATTATCAAAAGGAAGCTCCCAGATGCATCACCTTTGCTCACCCGGGGCCAATTGATATACTGTAAGTGGAATTTTGATAAACGAAAACGTTGTGGAAGCCTATCGGGTATATATATACACACGCGAGGATATATATGATATATATATATATATATATATATATATATATATATATATATATCTGTAAAAATATGTAACACTTATTCGGTAGTCATGATAAAACTCCGAGTTTCGGATGCCGAAGTGGGAACCCACGCCAACATCTCTTCAGTTGTCCGGCCAGAGATGTTGGCGTGGGTTCCCACTTCGGCATCCGAAACTTGGAGTTTTATCATGGCTACCGAATAAGTGTTACATATTTTTTCATATAAATTACTCTATTTACATAATATCGAGGTCTCTCTTTCTTTCCATCAATATATATATATATATATATATATATATATATACTCTTTTACTCTTATACTTATTTCAGTTATTTGACTGCGGCCATGCTGGAGTACCGCCTTTAGTCGAGCAAATGGACCCCAGGACTTATTCTTTGTAAGCCTAGTACTTATTCTATCGGTCTCTTTTGCCGAACCGCTAGTTTACAGGGACGCAAACACACCACCATCGGTTGTCAAGCGATGTTGGGGTAACAAAAACAGACGCACAAACATATACACGCACACACAGACACACACACACACACACACACACACACACATATATATATATATATATATACGATGGGCTTCTATCCATTTCCGTGTATCAAATCTACTCACAAGGCTTTGGTCGGCCGGCCCGAGGCTATAATAGAAGATACTTGCCCAAGGTGCCACGCACTGGG
>NC_142936.1:89026830-89036830 GCF_046866305.1 Octopus bimaculoides | reverse complement strand
TCTATCTATCTATCTATCTATCTATCTATATATATATATATATATATATATATATATATATATATATATATATATATATATATATATATATAAGTATTATGTATGTATATACATACACACACACACATACATATAGTATTTGGGATTTGAAAATGCTTCTGAATCTCAAAATGTGTTGTCGTTTCTAAATTTTTTAATAGATTTTATTCAAATGCCAAACCGCTTTCGACGATTTTTGATTACCAATGGTAAAAGTAAATAAATGAAGATTTTGTTTGTATTTTAGTTCTTTTTTTTAATAAAAACTCAATATCACTGAACTTTCAATCATTTATATTTGTTATGCTCTTCATCGAATATTTACACTTATATATATCAATGCATTTCCTTGTGAAACGTACTGAATTTTCTGTGGACATTTCAACAGATGATCATTCAAACATATTTTTCGGAATTTTAACTTATAACTTTAAGATCTTTTAAACCCAATATTTATTTACTTTTACCATTAACATGCAAAAAAAACTTGTCGAATCTGGTTTGGCATTTGAATAAATCTATTACAAAGCTTCGAAAACGTCTAGACGTTTTGAGATTCAGGTGCATCTTCAAATCCCAAATTCGCCTATACTCTTTCCCGCGCGGGAATACACTTCTCTCTACACACACACGGACACACACGCACTCACTCACTCTCTCTCTCTATCTCTCTCTCTCTCTCCTATACACACACACATACATGACAGCGTGTGTATCCCTTTTTTGGACTTTTTTTATATTTCTGATGAAGAGCTTCCCTCGAAACGTGAAGTCCTCTTTCGTTTCTTTACTTTCATGAGCGTCCAATAACAAAGTACTTGTATCACGCCCACGCGTTGTTGCTTTATCTTGGTTGATCTTGTTTGGATTGACTATATATATATATATATATATATATATATATATATATATACTTACACACACACACACGCACGCGCACACACACACATGTATTGAATAGGGAAGCGAGAGTATACTGTAACCTTTACTCAGCACGACGGTCGTTTCGGCTTACATATGCACTACATTTTAAAGTCTTCTATCTAAACTTTAATGTTAAACATAACCTATATCGTGTGTGTGTGCGTGTGTGTGTGTGTGTGTGTGTGTGTGTGTGTGTGTGTGTGTGTGTGTGTTTTAGAAATACAGAATTTCGTTTTGCAACTGTCATAAAGTACCAAGTATATCAAATATTTACAAGTCAATACTCTGTTTTTTTGTGTTAGCAGTGCGATGTTCTCACTTTTAAGTTTACTTCTAAGTCTCTTTTCTATACCATTCAGAGCCAACTGTGCAAGTTACGAAGTTTTGCATACGAATACGTCTATGTAAACAATGGGACCGATGATAGAAAATATAGGTATGAAATATATGTATTTGTATGTGTGTGCACGTGAGTGTTTGAGTTTGTATATGTGTGTGTGTATGCTTACAATATTAACGTAATGGCATATATATATATATATATATATATATATATATATATATATACATAGGCAAAACAGATTCCCATATTCAAATATTCATTATATCTATCAAGTAAATTATACTTCGAATTAACTACAATGTGTTATAGCTAGCTCTTATAATACATAAAGCAATCTCGCATACATTGAAATCAGGTTAATAGATTTTGGAGCTAAAATTACATATATTTATTTTCATATAAACATTGTTCTTCGTACACGCGCACTTAGACGTATCCATACATATATACGTATATTATACCTACCTACCTACCTACTTACTTACTTACATATATATACATACATACGTTTATTCATATATATATATGTGTGTATGTGTGTGTATATAATAATTAGTTACCATATATACATACATACATACATACATATGCATACATATATATATGTATGTATGTATGTATATAGTTATTTATTTATTTACAGGTACATATATATACCTGTACGAACTTTCATATATATATCTATATATCTATCTATCTATATATATATATATATATATATATATATATATATATATATATATATATATATATATCATACTGGGTGACTCTATATCAATATACATTCACTAATAAGCATTTAGTTGTGTAATTATATTTCCTTTAATGTTGGTAGAAATGTTGTTTTTTTTTGATACTATTAAAAAGAATGGCACTTATGCAATGCTGAAACATGAAGTATTTAAGCATGGTTATATTTATTAAAAATTTTTGATCTAACTGGTTTCTATAGGTTACCGATACGTGTTTGCAGAGACCATTTTTTTTTTATGGAGTAATTCCTCTTATATTTTATCTAAACGAGTAGATATATTAGGACATTAGTAAAATAGTTTGAAATTGTTGCAAAGCAGTCAATTTTTAGAAAAACTGACATCAAGATTTTGTCAAATATAAACTGAGTATGAAATTAAAGATTTAATCCATAAATAAAGGCTGTACTCTTCTAATATTTTATCTAAATTAGCAGATATGCTTGGACATTAACAAAAATGTTTTAATATCATTTCAAATCATTTTTGTCAGTTACCATAAATAAAAGCAATTTTTTTTCGAATAGAAAATGTGAGAGCAAGGCGTGGCTCTATGATAAGGCGCATGCGTGTCTATTTGGTAAAATGTTTGCTTCGCAACCCCATGGTTCAGGGTTCTGGGGTCGATGTAATCGACTTAATCCCTTTGTCTGTCCTTGTTTGTCCCCTCTATGTTTAGCCCTTTCTGGGCAATAAAGGAAATATATATATATATATATATATATATATATATATATATATATATATATATCACTCAGTGTGAAATGACGGAAGGATCTAACGTACGATTTGATTTTTTTAAAATCACCTGAGGAGATGCATTTTAAACCTTGAATACAAAATAATGATAACAAAACATCTCACCAATGCATCACGTGGGTAAGAATGTGTCGAAACAACAGTAGTGCTTTTAAAATAAAGAATATCGTTTATTCCATTTTATATCATTTATTTATCACACCTCCATACACGACTTCATGCAAACATACATGCGCATTCAAACATCATATACAAATGCGTCTATAGGAACATACACAAATTTGGTTAATATATATATATATATATATATATATATATATATATATATATATATATATATATATATATATATATATGTGTGTGTGTGTATAATATACACACAGACATAGCGACATACACACATATACATTTCTGTGTGTATATTATATAATTTTTTTAATTCTTTTACTTTACTCTTTTACTCTTTTAGTTGTTTCAGTCATTTGACTGCGGCCATGCTGGAGCACCGCCTTTAGTCGAGGAAATCGACCCCAGGACTTATTCTTATGTAAGCCTAGTACTTATTCTATCGGTCTCTTTTTGCCGAACCGCTAAGTTACAGGGACGTAAACACACCAACATCGGTTGTCAAGCGATGGTGGGGGGACAAATACAGACACACAAACACACATACATATATATATATATACATATATACGACGGGCTTCTTTCAGTTTCCGTCTACCAAATCCACTCACAAGGCTTTGGTCGGCCCGAGGCTATAGTAGAAGACACTTGCCCAAAGTGCCACGCAGTGGGACTGAACCTGAAACCATGTGGTTGGTAAGCAAGCTACTTACCACACAGCCACTCCTGCGCCTTGTTTCAGTCTTTTGACTGCGGCCATGCTGGAGCGCCACCTTTAGTCGAACAAATCGACCCAGAACTTATTCTTTTGCAAGCCTACTACTTATTACATCGGTTTCTTTTGCCGAAACGCTAAGTAACGGGGCACGTAAACACGCCAACATCGGTCGTGAAGCGATGGTGAGAGGATAAACAAACACGCACACACATGCACACATGCATATAGGAAGGCTTCTTTCAGTTTCCCTCTACCAAATCCATTCACAACACTTTGGTCGGTCCGAGGCTATAGTAGAAGACACTTGCCCAAGGTTTCACGCAGTGGGACTGAACCCAGAACAATGTAGTTGGGAAGCAGGCTTCTTACAGCCACTCCTGCGTCTATCTATTTACATATGAAGAGAAGAGAATGATAAATTGCTTATGAAGGAAAGGGTTAGAAATTCATTCTTTTGAAAGAATGAAATGTGAGTATCAAAGAAAAAAATATAGCTAGCTAGCTAGATAGATAGATAAATGGTGGGTGGATGGATATATATTCCATCCACCCATCTATCCATCCGTTTATCTACCTATCTTCTCATCCATCCATCCATCCATCCATCCATCCATCCATCAATCTAACTGCGTATGACGGATGGATGGACGGATGGATGAATGTGTAGATGGGTGGATAGATAGATAGATGGATGGATGGATAGATTGACAGATGGATGGATAGATTGACAGATGGATAGCTAGCTAACTAGATAGATAGATAGATAGATAGTAAGATAAATAAGAGAGGCAGACAGACAGATAACTTTCTTTTATTAGCCACACAGGGCTGCACACAGAGGGGACAAATACAACTGTAGAGCTTTTCTTTAAAAAAAAAAAAAAAATCCGATCAAAAGGGATCGGTAGGGGCAAACAAACAAAAAAAAGGAAGGAAAAGAAAGGGGGGTATCGTATATCACAGAAAATGTCAATTGTGTAAAATGGGGTAACATTAGGTTTATCCATGGAGAGAAAAGCCTACGGAAAAGACCATGGTAACCTCAGCAGGGAATAGACACATGAGAGCGAAGTGCTTTCTCTCTCTTTTTTTTTTAAATTTTTCTTTTTTTTTCGATTTATAGGATCATGCTCAAAGAGGTATCGTCACTCGCACGCACCATCTTTGCTACATTCACCCACCTTTTAATGAAACTTTCACGAGACAAAAACTGTCTCTCTATTCTCACCTTCCTTTTCAATTGATACTTGAAAAAGTTGATGAGCGATTGGCCAGGGAGGTAAGTTTTCGTCTCTAATCCTTTCGCTCGGGTCCACCACACACATTCTTTCACCATGGCCACCAGTATGATGACCACTGCCTTGCCTTCCCTGTTGAGGGACGGTGGTGGAGCAATTTGCACAATAGACTCGGCTGACAGGCGGACTCGTCCCACACGTGACAGCAGCCGTTCGGCATAAGCCCACAGGTCGGAAATCTTTGAACACTGCACGATTGCGTGCAGAACGGTTTCGTCGCTCTGACCGCATCTCGGGCATGTCGGTCTGGTGTGTCTCGAACCGTGCCTGTAAAGCTTATCCGGAACGGGTAATGCTTCTCGATAGCACTGCCAAGCCAGGGATCTCTGATGGTTGTCCATAGGTCCCGGCCCGAAAGTTGTCCTGAACAGGCGGGTCAGGTGTTCCTCGTCGACGCCCAGTTTCTGCCCGAGATCGTCGTCGCACCTCCCCTCCACTAATCCTCTATAGAACGCTTTTGTGGAATCAAAGTTGCACAAGATTGGTCCCGGACGGCAGAGTTGCTTGAGAGCAACGCGACACTCGCGGTGCCATTCGCCGAGCCTAGGTCTCTGTTTAATCCACGACTGCAGTTCGGCTAAGGAGACGAGCTGCGGGAAAGCGCGCCGCACAAACGGCGACCACACCTGTTCACCGTCGTCTATGAAGCGCCGGAGATGTCGCAGTCTCAGCGCATGTCTGCGCATCATCAACCACGGCATACCCAGCCCTCCATTTAGCGGCTGTTGACAGCAAATGGATCGCCTAACCATCGGAACGCTTCCCTTCCACAAGAAGCGGAAGAGTATGCGTTCCAGTTTGGTCATGGTAGGGTCGGGACAAGGCACGACAGTCAGACGGTATTCGATGACGGATGCAATGTACGCGTTCGCCACCTCCGCCTGACCTTTTAGTGATAGCTTCCTCTCGGCCCATTGCCGGGTGAGAGTGACCACCCTAGTCGTTATTTCGCCCCAGTTCTTCTCCATTTGGAGGTCCGGACCGAACCAGACTCCGAGCAATTTAACCGGCCCGTCGGTCCAGCGTCCCACAGTGGAGACGCTGTTAGACGGCATGGGCTTGCTTCTCCAGGTGCCGAGCCGCAAGCCCACTGACTTATCCCGGTTAATTTTTGCTCCCGTTACCGCTTCGTATTCTTTTAGTCTCTCGCCGACCAGCTCGATGTGCTTTTGGCTCGACACTATGACGGTGACGTCGTCCGCGTATGCAGACACGCTCGTCCCACATCCCAGCTCTCGTGGGATGCCCCTCAGCGTCGCCAGCTTCCGCAGTAGAGGCTCAAGAGTCAATACATACAGAAGGGTCGAGAGGGGGCATCCTTGACGAACCGAACACATGATGCCGAAGGGTCTGGATAGATGACCGTTTACGCGAACTACCGAACGGATGCCGCTGTATAAGGCAGCGATCCAACCGCGGAAGACGGGACCGAAACCAGCCGCTATGAGGACGGCTTCCAAGTAGTGATGGTCTAACCTATCGAAAGCTTTTGATTGATCCAAATTGATCAGCGCCCCACCCATGCCAGGTTCCTTAACTATCCTGTCCATGATGTAGCGGATCAGATGGAGGTTGTCATGGATACTCCTACCCGGCACGGCGCACGTCTGCGCCCTGTCGACTAGTTTCTCGATGACAAGCGCCAACCTCTCGGCTAACACTTTGGCCAAAATTTTCAAATCTTCGTTGAGCAGTGATGGGCCGAAAATTATCTATGACGTTCCCCTTGTTTGGGTCTTTCTTTAGTAGTGCCACTGCTCCTCGCTTTACAAAGACGGGAATGCTCCCGTTTTGCTGCCAGTTGCAGTAGACAGTTGCCAAGACGCCTCCAAACAAATCTGGCATATGACAATAAAGTTCGTAGGGCAGACCATCCAAGCCTGGCGACTTGTCTCCCTTGCAGCCTGCCATCGCATCCAGTACGTCCGCAGCTGTGATGGGTCTTTCACAACACTCCGCGTCTCTTGCTGAGAGTCGTGGCAGGCCATGCAGGTAGGCACTAAAGTCTACTCTGCGTTCTGACCCACCAGTTGTCCCGAACAGTCGGGCAAAGTGCTGTTGAAAGGCCTCGTACATCCTTTCAGGCTCGAGTAATTCGCGCCCTTCTTCATCTGTCAGAGACCTAATGGTGGCTCTGTTGCCTCGTTGCGCCTTCGCTACTCGGGCCTCTCGGGCCGCTCCAACTCCCTCGTCCCTCAGAGAACGCATCCTAGCTCTGACAACGCATCCTTCGTGTTTGGCGTTGAAGTGTTGGTCGAGGGCCAACCTCGCCGCCACTACGTTGGACGCGATGCCAGTACTAAGTGCCTCTTCTAATTTCTTAACTAGGTCTCCCTCTATTCTATTTCGGTCTAACGCTAGGGCCTTACTGTACCTAACAGGTTCTGACTTGATGGCTTTTTTGAGGGCATACCACCATCTGTTGTTGATGATGGCACCCGTTAATGCTGTCTTAACTAAAGTGCTAATCCGGTCCCTGTAAGCCTGGCGTGCCGTGAACGACGCGTTCAGCTTCCAGTAACCGGGACCCTGTCTATGTGTCATATCTAAGTCAAGCGTACAAGTGACAAATTTGTGGTCTGTGTAGCTGACTATGTGGAATTGTGGACAACCTACTCTATCCTTATCCACTGTCCTACAAAATACCCTATCTAAGTACGATCTGGACGACCCGATGCGGTTACTCCATGTCCACATTGGGGTGGTCCAGTCGGTACCTGTCAGACAGTTGGAAACGTCTGAGCAGGTCTTTGAGGCTTTTGCATCCCTTTCTATTGCTATCGCTGCCTGCGTAATCTAGATGCGTGTCCAGGGTAGCGAGATAGATAGATAGGTATATATATATATATATATATATATATATATATATATATATATATATATATATATATATAGATAGATAGATAGATAGATAGATAGATAGATAGATAGATAGAGGGAGAGAAAGAGAGAGAGAGAGAGAGAGAGAGAGAGAGAGAGATGTATAGAAATATAAATTTAGATGGAGAGAGAGAAAGGGGCACAGAGAGAGAGAGAGTGAGAGGGAGAGAGGAAGTGTGACAGTATGTCAGAAATATAGATTGACTGATTGATAGATAGATTGAAGCAAAACAAAGAGAGAAAGAAGAGATGATTTTTTTTTAATTACAGGTCAATCACCTTGATGATGGCAAAGTCTGTTTCATGTTGTCATGGAAACAATAAGTCTGTTAAGAAAAACGGCAACATCCATATTATCACATGGTCACACACAATTACATCCTGCTGGGCCTCCTAAATTGATGTTGCAGTCATCGTTGTCTTTGCTAGTTCTTGTCGTCGTCGTCATCGTCATCATCATCATCATCATCATCATTATTATTATTATTATTATTATTATTATTATTATTATTATTATTATTATTATTATTATCATGCACCTCACGCTGTTATGAGGATATGCGTATGTAAATATATATATATATATATATGCACACACAATAGCACATATGAGGGAAATAGATACCTTATATATCCATACATACTCATATGTGTATGTATATATATGTGTGTGTGTGTGTGTGTGTATATAAGGTTGGCCAAAAGTCACCCGACAGTAAATCAAAATTCCATAAATACTATTTGTAATTCTGTATTGATTCGAAAAATGTGTCACTCAAGAAGGACTTCAGTTTGAACAATTTTTATGATGGTTCATATTTAGATGCTTTTATTAAATTCATTCAGTTGTTTAGCATCAATAAATCTTGAAATAAAATGGATTTGATTTACTGTCAGTTGACTTTTGGCCATATCTATATATATATATATATATATATATATATATATATATATATATATATATAATATAAATAATATATATATGCATATATATATATATACATACAAATGTGTACATACCTACATATATAAGTATATATACATTCATATACGGGTACAGGACGTCAAAAAACGTGAACAAAATGAAAAACGAGAACATAAAAAATCATGGAAAACGAACTTTTTTCGGACAACGAAATTAGCAAATAGAGAAACGAGACAGGCAACACAAAGAACAATCCCTTCATCAGTTGTCCCCTGTTTTATCTTCTCCGCGTTTCGAAGTTTACGACAAGACGGGACTTCGTTAAAACAGTCCTTCCCGCAAAGCAAATTGAATAAAATTTGGGATGTTTGCAGAGAAATAATTTTTGTTTCTTTTTATGGAAACAAAAGAGTTTATAGGACTGCAAAAAAAAACGAAGTGCTCAAATGTAACAGAGGCAGAGGTAAAGAAACATTGATCATAGAACATAGAACAAACATCAAATTCGAGTCAATGACTTTAAATATAACACCACACCTCAAATATTTGGAGGTGTGGTGTTATATTTAAAGTCATTGACTCGAATTTGATGTTTGTACAGAGAGAGACAGAAAGAGAGAGAGAAAGACAGACAGACAGACAAACAGAGAAAGGAAAAATAGGGAAAGAGAGAGAGAGAGAGAGAGAGAGAGAGAGAGAGAGAGAGAGAGAGAGAGATAATATACATGTTTGAGTGAGCGTGCGCGTGAGTGTCAGTTTTATCTCTCTTACTCGTTGGATTTACGCAAATTAACACAAATATGCGAGAACGTACATTGTGTGTGTGTGTGTGTGTGTGTGTGTGTGTGTGTAGCTTTTATACCAATTTATACAATCATACGACAATGTATCGATGTCTCATTTCTCATACAGGTGTCCTCTCTCTCCTTCTCATTCTCCCCCTCCTTTCCCCCTCTCTGTAAACTGCAGCATCACAAATATCGATCTATACCTGTACTTCTCAAACGACGCACCATGAGGGGTATCTAATAGCACCGCAGATTAAAAAAAAAAGAGATAAAGAACATCGTCTAACAATTTCGAAAACGCATACTAACGCTTAAACATCTTGGAAAAAAACACATTATGCATAATTTCCTCATACAGAATTATGGTTAATAAAAGATTTCTCTGAATTACCTTTAAAGCACTTTTCTTTTTAAACTTTCAGTATGAAGTGTGCCATTAATTTCTAAA
>NC_142936.1:89019330-89021830 GCF_046866305.1 Octopus bimaculoides | reverse complement strand
GAGAGAGAGAGATAGAGAGAGAGAACGTGTGGGAGAGAGAAGGAAAGAGAGAACTGAGAAGAGAAAGAGAGAGTGGAGGAAAGAAAGAGTGGGAGAGAGAAAGTGAGAGAACGAGAGAAAGTGAGAGAACGAGAGAAAGAGAGAGAGAATATGTGGGGGGAAGGAAGAAAGAGAGAGAAAGAGAGAGAGAGAGAGAGAGAGTGAGAGAGGGAGAGTGGAAGAAAGAAAGAGTGGGGGAGAGAAAGAGAGAGAGAAAGAGTGGACAGCTTGAAAGAGGAGATAAAGAGATGATAAAGAGAAGATGAAGGGACGGCACAGAGAAAGGGAAAGATAGAGAGATAGAGAAGGGAAAAGAGAACGAGAGAGGAAGAGACGGAGAGAAAGACAGAAAGAGAGAGCGCGAGAGAGACAGAGAGAGAGAGAAAGTGAGCGAGAGAAACTGAGAGAAACAGTGAGAGGGGTAGAGAGAGGAACAGAAAGAGAAAACAAAAATACGATCTGTGTGTGTATGTGTGTGTGTGTGTTTTTGTGTATGTGCGCGTGAGTGAGTAAGTGAAGGAGAGAGAGAGAGAGAGAGATAGAAAGAGAGGAGGGGAAATTAAATGTCATTCAGACCTAAAATATAAAACCCTCGGTTCTGAATTCGAAAGGTCGGCGAGTCACATGGCCTTTCCTAAAACACTTGGGGAACAAAAAAAAAAAAAAAAATTCTTTAAAACATTTAATTCATTATCCTTCGTCCGACAAAATATATTTTGTTCCACTTCACCCACTTATTGACAATTGTCCCTCAACAACTAGAACCAAAGGTGAAGCAAAACATATTAATGATTGCGGTTTAAATATTAATTCCCTTGCAGGATTATCTTTGCATTCTTTATTCTAAGCTGGACAAAACTTCATTTGAACTTGTTACCCCTGGAACATATTTTCTTTTTTATTAATCCAATTATTGATTCATTCAATCTCCGGTGTATGGCTATGCTGGATCGCGGCCTATATCGATTCTTATGTAGTCTTCCGTGTTTAATTGCATGGGTCTTTTAGGAGACGACGATAAAGTCATCCTAAGTCGTAGAGAAGACAGTCAGTCGACCGCTGACACTCGTTGACGCTGCATCGAAGAGGCCAGGGAACAAAAGAAAGAAGACATGCACTCAACGCCAGAGCTGAAGACACCTCTGAAAGGGGGGCCCCGCCACGTCAAAACGGTAGAGAGGAGTAGGGACCGAAACCGGACGTGGTTCCTCCTGATGATGTCTTGAGCTAACTGGATCCTATAAAGGAGCTGTTGCGGTAGCAGACTACGAAATATGGTTGAAATTCCTCACTAGCTCAACTGATTGCCATAGGATATTTCCTCACGATCGTTTATCACAGGGAGTGATTGATAAATAGAAACCGTGATAAATGAATCATCTCGTTCGCACTTTGTACGTGAAATGAACGGTAGATTCATTGCCCTCAAATTCTCAGCCCACGGTAGTGAACCATCGACTGTCACACATTTCCTTGATCATCACTGGCTTTGTTAACAGAAAATACACTCGTTTGCATCGTTGGTTCGGATCAGGCACGTTCGAATTTTTCTCTTCATGACAACGGATACGAGTAGGTAAATCTGTATAAAACATACGCAACCTCGCACTACTGTAATGATTCAAAAATACAACACATAAAAACCTAACAGTATATCTTTTTTCTACCCCTCTGAAGAGATTTTGCCTAAATTAATGATTTTAATAATTGCTATTTAATCCTTTCAGGCTTAATTGAAACAGCTGTAAGGGATTATGTTTTATTTTTGCAGATATAAAATTTTTATTAAATGCTATACCTCCATTTTCATTACTTTCTTTTTTGAATGATTATAAACCATGATTTATATATAAACCTATTGTCTTATGAATATTATTATTCTCAACAAATATTAGGTATTGAACCAGTAATTCATTGCATGGTACTGCATCCGAGCATTTCATTATTATTATTATTATTATTATTATTATTATTATTATTATTATTATTATTATTATTATTATTATTATTATTATTATTATCATTATTATTATTATTATTATTATTATTATTATTATTATTATTATTATTATTATTATTATTATTATTATTATTATTATTATCGTTCAGTAGTTTTATTTTTATAACGTGCTTTCACTTCACTACCGAGCGTAGCTCTGTGCGCCTTGGGTATGTGCTGTGGTTTGCTGTGGTGCTCTTATGTTTACTGTATTGAAAGTTATTATTATTATTATTATCATTATTATTATTATTATTATTATTATTATTATTATTATTATTATTATTATTATTATTATTATGCTTGTTGCTGCCGTAATTCAAGGAAAAGGTAAGTCAGTGTACGGAATTCCATTGAAAGCTTCGAGATGAATGGCGGCTGTAGTAACTAGGGTTACGTTACACTTCGTTCTTATTGATGTTCGTCACTCTACATGCCGGAGTCAGCGTAACATTATGCAGA
>NC_142936.1:89006830-89016830 GCF_046866305.1 Octopus bimaculoides | reverse complement strand
CAAGTTTAATGGTTATTGCATTAGTTATAAATATTGACGATAACCAAGAGACACTCCTGGATGAGGGATAAAGAGGCTGAAAGACAGACTAGCCAGGCAGGTAGACATCTTGTTCTGTGGTTTCTCTCTATCTCTCTATCTCTCTCTTTTCCTCTGTGTGTGCATCGATGTAGTGTGTGTGTGTATACATTTATGTCAATCTATTTATATCGATCTGTGTATATAGTAGTTATAAAAGTTACTATCCATCTATTTTCTGCATATATGGTTGTTTCATTGACGTTGCATCTCACTACATCTCTGTCTCTCATTTCTACTATGTGAGCAGGTGTGTATATGGGTAGAAAACCACATAAAACCGTGTTACTTGTAAACTTAATCCTCTCAGTTATTTCACATATTTATTTAGTATTCCACCGCCACCCCAAATGTTTAATGCCTGTATGTATATTGTACCCAGTTAGTTTACGTTTTAGTTGCTCCTGTACTTTTAAACACTATGTGTAACTTTAAAAAGCAACTTTTCGTCATTATTTGTTTACAAACTTTTGGTATAAACCGATGTCCACTGTAGTCTTCCAGTCCATATTCTTCGTGGTGAAAATTGATTAATCTAAGGTTTGCATTAGTTAGTGACATTTTTTGTCGATTTTTGATCCCAGATCGAAACTTAGATATTATTATGTTTTATAGATTGTTGTTGTTTATTTTTGAGATTAGTCATGATCGAACATCAATATGATTAAATAGTTTCCAACCATGAAAATTTCTGGTTGGAACCAAACGTCATCCAACATAGCAGCATCTTAAAATGCCCATCCCCGTTTTAAAAAGTGTAGGATGCACTTTGCGTGGCATTTGTCCACGAAGTAACGATTTCCTTTATTTCTCATTATACGTAAGGTTTCCCCCCCCCCCCTCTTAGTGTTTTTCATGAAGTAGAATTTCCCTTAAAATTATCTGGTAGCTAATATCATGCATTTATGTTGTTTTTACAATAATCTATATAATCTCCTTATTAATTTTCTTGAATTGGATTCCGACTTATGACTCTTTGTTAACAATTAAGATATGTCCCTGTTACTTACATACTTAAATACTTTGACAGACTTCGGCTAGAATTAGACCTGGCCATGACCAACCTAACAACACCATCTGGAAATGGTATTTAATGTTGCTTCCTATTACAGTCTTTCTTTGGGAACCATAGCCCATTCAAGTAAAGAGTTATTTTGCAGAGATTTATCCAGGTGTAAGTTACCTGGAACTTGGTGGAGGAAATCATCAAGAAACAATTTAAATGTTACGAAATACTTTTTTCTTCTTTTGTGCCTTGACATGTTAAGTGCGGGGCCAGCAGAGGTGAAACTCTTGTGTCTTAGTGTTGAGTTACGTCGCGAACACTATATTTGTAGAGGAGGGATAGCATGGGTACCAAATTTTAGGTGAATTTTAAAGTCGATGCCAACATCGTTTGGGCGATGAAGGTGGAATATTTTCTACATTGTACAAATGATAAAGCATTCACGGTGTTATCGGAGGGAACAGAGTTTAATTAAGTCTTATGGCGTTGTTAATCGTAGTTTTAACGATGAAGGTTTTTAAATATTTCTTAACTTTTTCTTTTAAATATGATCTCCAATCATAATCAGGTAACTTTGATTTATTTGTGAATACGCATATGATACAAAACTTGGTTTCAACGTGGAACTTTAAATTCTAAACTAGGATTAGTAACACTTCTTGGTCTGTACAACGGATAAATATGCAAGTTATTCGTATATATAGCCGTACAGTACTTATGTGAACATGGTTTCATGTTACGGAATTAGTAAAGAAGATCTAACTAATTAATGTCGTTTACTTGTTTCAGGTTTTAGACTGTGGTCATGCTGTAGTGCTGTCTTGAAGGGTTCTAGAAAAACAAACTGATTCCAGTACTTATATTTTAAGTCTACGACTTATTCTATCCAGCCACTCCTACATACATACATACCTAGGTATTCGATGTGCTTCAACACAGTTTCATTTTGCCTATCCACTCACATGGCACTGATCGGACCGTGGTTATAGCAGAAGATATTTGCCGAATTTGCCGCGCAGAGAGACCGAACAAGAAGCCACATGATAGCGAAGCAAATTTCTTAAGCACACGGCATATTTCGATAACATTTAATATATTAATATATTAAAATAATTAACATATTGAACATATTTAAATCTGTAACATTTTTAACACATAACACAATTAATGGAAGCGACATTAAATTTGCTTCTAAAAAATTATTTCAAGACTTGACATTCCGGAAGACACCGCCTACTGTAGTTACGGTTACGTCAGCGCATGTATAAGGCTGGTATGTCTAACGACTTTCCCCGGAAGTGTCGTGAAGCGTCGTTTTAGCTAATGCCGTTGAGAGTATTGAAACTTGCGTCATTATTGCATAACATTCCTTACTTGACGATATTCTGGAATTGAATTTCTGTCAATTAAACTCTTAGAATCTAATGAAACATAAGGAAAAAAAGAGAAACCTCAAAAAGTAACTGGTCCCTAGCTACGTTCTATCGTTTATCTTTTATTCGCTTCTCTCAATGAACTGTGATATATATATGTATATATATATATATATATATATATATATATATATATATATATATATATATTTATATATATATATATATATATATATATATAAACATATATGTATATATATATATATATATATATATATATATATATATATATATATATATATATATATATATATATATATATATATATATATATATATGTATATATGTATGTATGTATGTATATATATATATATATATATGGGAGAATGTACGAAAAAAACAACAACAGACGAGGACAGGTGGTGTAATCAACAAAAGGATGTATTAGTATGACGCTCGGGAATACGGAAAGTCTTTAACGTTTCGAGCTACGCTCTTCAACAGAAAGAATACGGAGACAAGGAGAAAAACAGGGAGAAAAAAAATTGAATAGTGTTCAGTCAGCGGTCAATCATAGTAATGGCTAATCATAGTAATGGCTAATCATAGTAATGGCTGACCGGAAGTTAGAGATTTTTTTTCACAGGAGAGCTAAGAAAAGGGGGAGAAAGAAGGGTGATCGAAGAACGAGGGGCTGTGTGTGTGGGAGATAGAATGCTGATATATATATATATATATATATATATATATATATATATATATATATATATATATATATATATATATATAGTGGCTGTGTAGGCGCAGGGGTGGCAGTGTGGTAAGAAGCTTGCTTACCAACCACATGGTTCTGGGTTCAGTCCCAGTGCGTGGCAACTTGGGCGAGTGTTTTCTACTATATCCTCGAGCCGACCAAGGAGGAAACTGAAAGAAGCCCGTCGTATGTGTGTGTGTCTGTGTATGTGTGCGTGTGTGTGTGTGTGTGTGTGTGTGTGTGTGTGTGTGTGTGTGTGTGTGAATGTGAGTGTTTGTGTGTCTGTGTTTGTCCACCCACCATCGGTTGACAACCGATGTTGGTGTGTTTGCAGGCCCGTAACGAAGCGGTTCGGCAAAAGATATCGATAGAAAAAAAACTAGGACCGATAGAACAGGTCCTGCGATCGAATTGCTCGACAAAAGGTCGTGCCCCAGCATGGCCGCAGTCAAATTATTGAAATAAGCAATATATATATATATATATATACATATATACATATATACATAGGCGTAGGAGTGGCTGTGTGGTAAGTAGCTTGCTTACCAACCACATGGTCCCGGGTTCAGTCCCACTGCGTGGCATCTTGGGCAAGTGTCTTCTACTATAGCCTCGGGCCGACCAATGCCTTGTGAGTGGATTTGGTAGACGGAAACTGAAAGAAGCCTGTCGTATATATGTATATATATATGTATGTGTGTATGTATTTGTATGTCTGTGTTTGTCCCCCCAACATCGCTTGAAAACCGATGCTGGTGTGTTTATGTCCCCGTAACTTAGCGGTTCGGCAAAAAAGACCGAAAGAATAAGTACTAGGCTTCCAAAGAATAAGTCCTGGGGTCGATTTGCTCGACTAAAGGCGGTGCTCCAGCATGGCCACAGTCAAAAGACTGAAACAAGTAAAAGAGTAAAAGAGTATATATATATATATATATATATATATTTACCATATATATATATATATATTCTTTTACTCTTTTACTTGTTTCAGTCTTCTGACTGTGGCCATGCTGGAGCACCGCCTTTTTAGTCGGGCAAATCTACCCTAGGACTTATTCTTTAGAAGCCTAGTACTTATTCTATCGATCTCTTTTGCCGAACCGCTAAGTTACGGGGACATAAACACACCAGCATCGGTTGTCAAGCGATGTTGGGGGGACAAACACACACATACAACATACACACACACATACATATATATATATATACATATATACGACGGGCTTCTTTCAGTTTCCGTCTACCAAATCCACTCACAAGGCTTTGGTCGGCGCGAGGCTATAGTAGAAGACACTTGCCCAAGATGCCGCGCAGTGGGACTGAACCCGGGACCATATATATATATATATATTCGGGGTCTGATCAAAAGGTTTCGGGATGTTTGCTACGGTAAGGCAGCTAAAGGACGCAGAGAGAAATCGCATGGTACAGATTGACCTTGGACTCCACCACGCATGCTCACTAAGTTATAACGTTCTTCTTCATTTCGTTTGCGTATGGCAGCGTTTGGAAATGAAGCGTGTAGAGCGCGATCGTCTCAAAAAGAAGATCGGTTTTTCAGCCGCGTAGGATAGGATCTCTTTGATTGTGCCGAGGAAGATGAAACATTTTTCATAACGATCAAAACAGGTGACATATCGTTGGTCCATGGAAATGACCCCGAAACCAAGGCCTGAAACGAACGAGATTTCAAGATGTCGCGGAAATGCAAGAGAATCCCATGAAGCAGCGGTTATTCGCTATCCCCCAAAAAAGTAGCTCCAGGAATGCTTCCATCGATGGAGACAACGCTGCGTAAAGTGTGCGGCTTCGGAAGGGGACAACTTTGATGGAGATTAAATGCCGAATCGATATGTGTGTGGTAGTTTTCTTTTTGATAGCACCAGTATATATGTATGCACGTTTCTTGCTTCTGTATCTATGTATCTATGATAATATAAAGAGCATTATTTGTAAGAAACTCGGCAACAATAACAGCAGCAGCAGCAACGACAAAGATAGAACTAACGCTAACATCCATAACTACATAATAAAACTAGAGACACACTTTTGTCGTTTGCTGGTGGCTGCAAAAACGGATGAAAAAATCGGAAACGAAACGAAATATAATATTGAAGTATGAAAATTAACACAAATAATCGCAGATCCACATACGATTTCTATATAAACACATTCATAACTACAAACACATGGACATACACACTCACGCACACAAAAGCACGAAATAGCACTGATACAGTCATACACACATGCATTCACATTCGTTCGCATATAAAAATTTACAGAAATACATGCACAAACACCACATACATATAAACATATACACACACATGCGTACATCAAATACATCTATTGATATATCTACATATATATATACACCCTATGCCGATAAATTCTGTTTATATATATATATATATATATATATATATAATATATATGTGCGGGTCCGTATATATGGCCAGGTATTTCTCTACGAGAGTATGTATGTGTGAAGGTGTGTGTGTGTGTGTGTGTATGTATGTCTCTTGAGAGTGTGTGTGTGCGTACCTGCATTATCTGTCTTTATGCATGTACGTGCTTATTTATTGCAGGTTGTGCATATTAGCATGTGATAATTCGTGTATGCGTGTATGTATTTTATATGAATTTTTGTGCATGTATATATCTAAATTTGTGTCTTTTTGCGTTATACATGTTTATGTGTTTGTGTGTCTGTGTGTGAGGAAATGTGAATATATATATTATATATATATATATATATATATATATATATATGTGTGGGGGGGGGGGAGGGTCATGTGAATATATGTGTGTATGTGTGAGAGTATGTGAATATATATATATGTGTGGGGGCACATGTGAATATATATATATATCTATATATAAATCTATATATATATATATATACACACATACATACATACATATACAGAAACACATACATACGTACATATACATACATACATATGCAGACGTGTGAGGTTGTGTGATGGAGTATATATGTTAGTATATGTCTTTGTACATGCGTATATATATATATATATATATATATATATATATATATATATATATATATATATATATATGAGTGTGTATGTGTGTGTGGGTGTATTTGTCATCCTGCAATTTGTTCCGTTCCGGTTATTATCGTCTGCTTCTGGCGATAAAAACAACGACTGTGCGTCAGTAACGAATGAAACAAACGTAGACACACACACACACGCACACGCACACACACACATACACACACACCGCACACACAAACGTACAAATACACGCACCCATACACACACGCATCAACGAACATACATACACACACATGGAAACAATCACATACAGCCATACGAAACTCCACAAGCAGGAGTACTTACACACACAGCCGTACACATTTACAGATACGTCCGCACATATATACCCAAATATGTTCACATATGCATCTCGCAGGTACACATATATACACTCATATACATACATACATACATACATACATACACTCGCTCACAAATTTCTACACACGCACACACATGTGTGCACAAACATAAATGCATACACGTAGAGATATCCATACAGACAAGCACATACAAACGTATACTTTATATCGAAAAAATAAAATCGCACACACATTAAGCTAATATCGATTATGCACATATGGATGTATGTGTGTGCATATATATATATATATGTGTGTGTGTGTATATATGTGTGTATATATTTGTGTATGTGATGTATGTATATATATATATATATATATATATATATATATATATATATATATGTACATATATATATATATATATATATATATATATATATATGTACATATATATATATATATATATATATATATATACACAGATATATATTGTATATATATATATATATATATATATATATATATATGCGTGTGCATATATATATATATATATATAGAGAGAGAGAGAGAGAGAGAGAGAGACAGAGAGATAGAGAGAGAAAGAGACCGATAAAATTACACGCATACACACATTCAAATCAATGTGTGTGTGTATGTATGTGTGATTGTGTGTGTGTGTGTGCGTAATGTGTGTATGTGTGTGTACGCATGCGTACATAAAGAGCATATTGATGGATGAAAGAAAAACACATTGAAATATGTGTAAAAGACACGAAAATAGAAATATTCCAATCGAGTGGTTTCGTCCATTTTCTCTCCTCGAGACTATTTCAGTTCCCGCTTTGATATCGTGGAACCGGCGACATATTGGATTGTCTTTGATTCTCTTGGAATTCTATAATATTGAACGCATTGTTAATTTACATGCATACATACCATTATACATGCACACACAAACACACACACACACGCACACCCACACACCTATAATTATATATATAATTATGAAGCATAGAAGGCACAGTCGAGATGTGTAAAACATTTAAGAAGTTTAACATGTAATACAGCGCATATACACGGGCAACTATGTCTCCACTAACGTGTAGATATACACCTGCCTGCCTACCTACTTACTAACCTACCTACTTACTAACCTACCTACCTACATACGGCTCTGTGGTAAGTAGCTTGCTTCCCAACCACATGGGTCCAGGTTCAGTCCCACTGCGTGGCACGTTGGGCAAGTGTCTTCTACTATAGCCTCAAGCCAACCTATGCCTTGTGAGTGGATTTCGTAGATGGAAACTGAAAGAATCCCGACGTATTATATGTATATATATATATATATATATATATATATATATATACATATATATATGTGTGTGTGTGTGTGGTGTGTGTGTGTGTGTGTGTGTGTGTGTGTGTGTGTGTTTGTGTTTGTGTGTGTGTGTGTGTGTATATGTTTTTGTGTTTGTGTTTGTCCCCCCCCAACACCACTTGACAACCGATGTTGGTGTGTTTATGTCCCCGTAACATTAGCGGGTCAGCAAAAGATACCGATAGAATAAGTACTAGGCTTACAAAGAATAAGTCCTGGGGTCGATTTGCTCGACTAAAGGCGGTGCTCCAGCATGGCCGCACTCAAATGACTGAAACAAGTAAAAGAGCAAAAGAGTAAAGAGTATGTGTGCGTGTGCGTGTGAGTGTGTGTGTATGTGTGTAGAAATTTGTGGGCGAGTGTATGTATGTATGTATATGTGTGTATATATGTGTGCGCGCGCGTGTTTGTATATGTGTGCATATGTATATTTATGTGCCTATGTATGTATGCATATATATATATATATATATATATATATATTTATACACACACACACACACACACACACACACACACACACGTGTGTGTGAGTTTGTGTCGTGTGTTGTGTGCGCGTGCTTGTGTCGGTTTGTCTCCGCGACCGCCGCATGACAGCCACTTTTTATATCCTCGACCAGGCTAAAGATAAATCCTTAAGTCCCGTGGGCAATCTGTCCGACTAAATCCGTCAAGTCTGTGCTCCAGTATCCCGCCCCCCCCCGGAGATTGTTGATGCTGTGTAAATTCCAAAGAAACATCCTAATTCTTACTCTTAAGTCGACTTTTATTATTATTAATAATAAGGAAATATGGCACAAGTGAACGACAACCTTATATACGGTAAACCGGAAAAAATACCACCCAAGCAGTGGACGTGGACGTGCTCTGTTCCTCATCAATTATCGACTAAATATCACCACAGTTTTGATACATGATATTGTTAAAGTTGATGGTATCCGCAACAAAAGCTGCTGGGTGATAAATGAACGGACATAGAGTAACAGAATAATAACTAGGAAAACGTGATTTGAAGAGAACAGGAAATATGTGTATAAAGGGAAAGCGATGAATAAGGAAGAACTACAACAGATGAATATATAGATATAATAAACGACGTAGTGAGATATTTGTATACATAGAAAACCCTTCGGCTATGCGACAAAGTTAGCACAAGATCTGTACGAAACTAAGGCTAGTAGGAAAGGAGGTGTTCTTTCGGACTTTGAAAAGTATATGTGGAAAGACAATACATATTCTTTTATCCTTTTACACGTTTCACTCATTTGACTGCGGCCATGCTGGAGCACCGCCTAAAGTCGAACAAATCAATCGACCCCCTGTAATCTTTGTACTTATTCTATCAGTCACGTTTGAGGAACCGCTGGGTTTCGGGGACATAAACGCATTAACATCGTTTGTCAAGCGATGATTGGTGGGGGTGAGAGGACAAACAAAGACACAAAAACACACACACACACACACACACATACACACATAAATATATATACATATATATATATATATATATATTATATATATATATATACACACACACACACACACCACACACACACACACATATGTATATATGTATATATATATATATATATATATATATATATATATATATATATATATATATGTATATGTGTATATGTATATATATATATATATATATATATATATATATATATATATATATATATATATATATATATATATATATATATGTATACGACGGGCTTCTTCCAGTTTCTGTCTAACAAATCCACTCACAAAGCTTTGGTCGGCCCGAGGCTATAGTAGAAGACACTTGCTCAAGTGCCATGCAGTGGGACTGAACGCAGAACCATGTGGTTGGGAAGCAAGCTTCTTACCACACAGTTACGCCTGCGCCTCCACACAGCCACGCCTCGTATATATGAGAAAAATTAGAAGAAATGATTTCAAACGTAAGACAAAGACAAAGCAGGAGACGGACCTAAATTTAATATCTCAGACGAAAACTGGAACTGCGGAAATGCAACAGACCAAGGCAACGGTGAGTGTAAATACG
>NC_142936.1:88981830-88999330 GCF_046866305.1 Octopus bimaculoides | reverse complement strand
AAGAAAAAAATGATTTTCATTTACCAAACATAATTTTGTGTATCCAGGAGTGGCTGTGTGGTAAGTAGCTTGCTCACCAACCACATGGTTTCGGGTTCAGTCCCACTACGTGGCACCTTGAGCAAGTGTCTTCTAATATAGCCTCGGGCCGACCAAAGCCTTGTGAGTGGATTTGGTAGACGGAAACTGAAAGAAGCCCGTCGTATATGTGCATATATATATATATATATATATGTATGTGTGTGTATATGTTTGTGTGTCTGTGTCTGTTCCCCCAACATCGCTTGACAACTGATGCTGGTGTGTTTACGCCCCCGTAACTTAGCGGTTCGGCATAACAGACCGATAGAATAAGTACTAAGCTTACAAAGAATAAGTCCTGGGGTCGATTTGCTCGACAAAAGGCGGTGCTCCAGCATGGCCACTGTCAAATGACTGAAACAAAGAGTGGAAGAGTAAAAGATTAAGAGAAGACTTGAATTCTTTCGTATTTTATCTTTCGTTGGTTTCAGTCATTAAATTGCGGCCATGCTGGGGCACTGCCTTGAAGAGTTTTAGTAGACTGAATCGACTCCAGTACTTTTTTGAGCCTGATACTTGTTATATCGGTCTCTCTTTCCGAACCGCTATATTACGAGAACGTAAACACATCAAATCAGTTTGTCAAAGAGTGGTGAGAGACAAACACATGCAGAAAGACAAATATACACACAGACGCACGAACACACATACACACACACGCACGTATGCATGCTCGCACGCACACATACTCACACACACACATACATACATACATACATTCATAGAGAAAGCTAATTCGAAGACTACAGATCCAATCCACTACTCAAACTGTAATAATCTGTAAAACTTTGCAACTATATGCACAAGACTACATACATAAAGCAAAACTTACAAATCTGCACATATACATACATAAAAAATACCCTGTTGTTGGTGTTGAAATTCCAATGGAAGAGGCTTGAATCTAGGTTAGAAACCAGCTCTTTCTCTACTAGTAAGAAATCTTGAAATTAAACTGAAGAATGACACACACACACACACACACATATATATATATATATAGAGAGAGAGAGAGAGAGAGAGAGTGAGATAGATAGATGAATCGATAGATAGATAGATAGATAGATAGATAGATAGATAGATAGATAGATAGATCAAAAGGACGTGTTATAACACTATTCCACATATACCAAACAGCCATACCAACAATCCGACATCAGCTGCCCCACGGATATCTTTATGGTTTCGACACCTGGGCAGTATCATTCAATCCGGCGGTGTTAACAACACTTAAAGAAGTGTTGTTTGGGAACAAGCATACCAAAAAGAAAACACAACTTTCAAACACACACGCACACACATATTTCAGTGTACCAGATCCACTCCGAAGGCTTTGGGACTGAATCAGTGAACCAAATCCACTCAGAAGGCTTTGGAATTGAATTCAGAAGCAAACTTTTTACCACTCATCAAAGTCTGCGTCCTTCTTGCATTTCACAAAATGGCAGGATGTATAATCAGTGGTAAAAATATGAATCATATGAGTAGGCATTTTCTTCAGAATATCCTGTCAGAATTTAGTCTCTACAGTTCTTCATTGAAACATTATTTCAATACCAGTTCTTCACTTCATCGAACTCGGTTTCTCCCAAACTGAATATGCTTCGTTCTCCCTTCCATATTTATTACAGTGGTTTACTTTGTGTTGCATATTACACATCAACTACAAATGCTTAATGGATATTTCGTTATTACATGTCACATTAAACCAGTCTCTAATTCAATTGCTGGGCCAATATGCAGGCACCTGAGCCTATCATTCGAGGATCGGTTTACAGAGATACCTAGAGGCTTGCCTCTATTCCTCATGATTTTCAGGCACTAAGAACTCACAACAACATTTTCAACTGTTCTGATCCCTACAAAAATTCAGAAAATCTTGACTTTTTCTTTTCTGCGCTGCCATGCCATTTTCATTTTTTTCCCCTCTTCAACGAGGTTCCATAGGGAGCTTCTTAATTACACAATCCATCTGCTCACACATACACAATGGATTTCTGCATACACAGTACAACTGAATTATGTAGAAGATATCAATAAAGAAAGACAAACACGTGACCATTGTTCGCACATATCAATTCAATCAGGAATTTCTAGGGAAAATATATAAATTAACCCCTACTTCAAATTCATGTGGCTAACAATGCTTGCACATCCTCCTTTCAAATCAGAAAATCAGATTGAAATTGATTGCTATAGATTAACAAAAAAAAAAAAAAAATCTCTTGCATTCAGGACAATACCTCAACCTCCTTAATATATAATCGTGAATATCTATCTATCTATCTATCTATCTATCTATCTATCTATCTATATACACGCACGCACACACATATGTAAATACATAATACGTACATGCATATATACATACGTACATACATACATATATATATATATATATATATATATATATATATATATATATATATATATATATTTTTTTTTTTTTTTCTTTTCTTAAGTTTCAGCTTAGAGCTGCGGCCATGCTGATGCACCACCGTGTTGCTACACTGTTATTACAGGGAGCCTCTTACAATATGTGGCACTTGGTGAAGAATGGAGTTTGATTTAGCAACCCTCATTTGCACTTCCTGCCGCGAGGTAGGTTCATCTGGGACTCTCGATAGGAAGAGGTCCAACTTTGATTTAAAAACTCCTACATCTACTTTGTGCAGATTCCTCAGGCTCTTTGGAAGAATATTAAAAAGCTGTGGGCCCCTGAATCCCAAGCTGTTGCAGTAACTGGTCCTAAAGCGTGATGGCATTGCTGGGATCTTTGGCACTATGCAGTGTCGTCCCCTTCTGGCATTGGTGTAGCTTTCAATGCCAAAATTTGGCACAATTCCTTCCAGGATCTTCCAGATGTATATTACTGCATACCTCTCCCGCCTTCTCTCCAGGGAGTAGAGTCTTAGCTGTTTCAGCCTTTCCCAGTAGCTGAGCAGTTGCAAAGAGACAATCTTCTTTGTGAATCTCCTCTGGATTGCTTCAAGGTCTGCTGTTAATTTCAGACTGGTGGGTGACCACAGCTGTGAGCAGTAATCCAGGCGGCTGAGGACGAATGTCCTCCAGAGTATCATCATGGTTTCCTTATCTCTGGTTCTGAATGTTCTCAGGATCCATCCAGCCAATCGTCTGCACTTTGTTGCCATTCTGGTAATGTGCACTTGGAAAGAGGTATCATCACTCATGTCGATACCCAGGTATTTCACTGATTTAGGCTCTAGGATTGAAATTCCCTGTGGACTAGTGTACTCTGTAAGTTTAATATTCAGTTTTGGACGTTGGTAGCGCAGGGCTTGGAATTTTTCAGCATTAAACTGCATATTATTGTCCTCAGCCCATCTGTAAACTGAGTCCAATTCCTGCTGCAGGTGTGCAACATCACTGGAATTCTGTATTTTCTGCGAGACTTTTGTATCGTCTGCGTAGCTTGCAAGAGTGGCTATCCGGGCACTTGAAGGCATATCCGAGAGAGCGACTATAAAAAGCAATGGTCCCAAGACAGTGCCCTGTGGAACACCGCTCATTATTTGTGTTCTCATAGAGGTGGCTCCATTAGCCACTACTGCCTGACTTCTATCTTTCAGAAAGTCATGTAACCACACACACACACACACACACACACACACACACACATATATATATATATATATATATATATATATATATATGTATAATGAGAAGACATTCTCAATGTTCGATTCTGTCGTGTTTATGTGTGTGAATGTGTATGAGTGTGTGTGTGTGTGTATGTGTGTGTGTGTGTGTATGTGTGTGTGTGTGTGATAACTTTAAATTTGCGTGTGTACCTGGTAGTATGACGTTTAAATCTTACGCCACCAGATACAGGTAAGTAACGAAATGTATTAACATCGAAAAGTGTGCAACGGAGATTAAAGAGCGAGGTACTTTTCGAAATGCCCCTTTTGAAAATGTCACATTTCTCATGTCACATTAGAAGCATATTTACACCGAATGAAGTTCCACACCCGCGAATGACTGATGCGCGATGGGTCGAAACGATCGTAGTGATTCATAAAGAATATCGTGAATTCCATTTTCTTTCTGTATCTCCCCCCCACACATGTATATATATCTATATATATATATATACATATATATGCATGTATGTCTATATAGACATATATACATACATATATATATATATATATATATATATATATATATATATTTATTTATATATATATATATATATATATATATATATATATATATATATATATATATATATATATATATATATATATATATATATATATATATATATATATATATATATGTATATATATATATATATATATATATATATATATATATATATATATATATATATATGAGAGGAAAAGGGATTGAGAATTCGTGGCAGATATCAAGTAAGTAATCAATATCAGGTATGTCCTCATATATGACAGGTAAATCCAAAAATCCTTGTGCAAACTTTAAAAACATTCAGACGATTACCAACAATCAATATATACGTAGATTTCAAATTGCCAAAAAATATCGAATTACTATGGTATTTTTTAATATTTTGTTGTTATTAACAAAATTAGTTTATTCAATGACATCGATCCTGGTTGAATGAATGGATGAAAGTCTAAAATTAAATTTGGTTCAGTGTTTCTTTTTGTTAGCTTTTTTAATTGCTAAAATTCTTCCAGATGTACAGTTAGCATTTCACCAATCAAGATTACCTTGATAAAGTTGTGTTGACATATTTTCGTACATATTATTGATTTCAATAATATTATGTGTGTGGGGGTGTGTGGGGTGTGTATATATGTATAGTTTCTCTGCTTGTTTCTTTCTGTGGAAGAGCGTAGGCTCGAAACGTTAAAGACTTTTTCAATTCCCGAGCGTTATACTAATACATCTGTTTGTTTTCTACACCACCTGTCTTCGTCTGTTGTTTTTTATGAATCCTCCCTATATATATATATATATATATATATATATATATATATATATATTTATATAAGGGCATTACTATACAAGAATGCCTCACGCTAAGAGGGACTCTAAGGTCAAACTACCATAATAAACACATTTTTACCGAACGCGAGGTAATGCAACTCTCAAACCTAACCCCTTAAAAACAGACTAAATTATAGATCATGATTTCATTCTTACAGATATAGGGTAAAAATTATTAATTAATTAATAATTAGTAATTTTACCAAGCAGTTCGGTGTGTTAAAAAACCATTATCGGTAAACTTATATACAAGTTTTATAATTATAAACATAATTAAAAGTAGGGTTCAGCAATTCTTACTGGTGAAGCAATTCTTGCTGAACCGTAATTTTAATTATGTATATATATATATATATATATATATATATATATATATATATATATATATATATATATATATGTAGTATAAATAAAATAGATGGAATGTGTAACAGAATTTACTGGGTACAACACGTGTGTCGACTCGTTCTGGGTCTTTTCGGGTACATGAATAAAAAGTCAAATAGAGATTTACTGAGTTGGCTTACGTACCGTAAATTTACGTCCATCAAATTTGGGAATGAGGAAAAGCAGAGGAAAATTATTGAAACGCACAAAATTCAAATATCAACGTGGAAAGTATACATTCTAGTTTACGGAAAATGACGTTCCCATTCGTCGGACAGTTTTGTTAGAATCTAACAAAAGTGTCCGACGAACGGGAACGTGAAACACTGAGTGACAGTTTTTGTGATATAAAGTATATATAGTTTGAAAGAAAATCCTTGGTACGCTAGAATATATTAAAAAAACTGAAGAAGAGAGACTTCTATCATAATTATTTTCCCCTTTATTGTTTGGCTGACTAGAAATCGTTAGATTTACAACATCTAACCATTTGTAAACGTATAATCATTACAGTGGAAAATTATTATCACCAGGAAAGTTAGGTTTTCTGTAGTTCTCATAATATATATATATATATATATATATATATATATATATATATATATATATATATATAGTTCAAAAACACAATAACAAAAAAACAAAAAAACAACAAAGTGAGGACGTGATGTGGATAGTATTATTGGACGCTCAGGAAAGGAAAGAGAGAGTGTATGACGTTTCGGGCGTAGCCCTTCGTCGGAAAGATGGAAAGTTCGGAGAATGGAAGAACGGAGAAAGAGGAATATATATATATATATATATATATATATATATATATATATATATTAGACGACGGTCCTCCATCCAGTTTCCGTCTTTTAAATTCATTCACAACGCATTGGTCAATTTAGGGCTATGGCAGAATGCACTTGACGAAGGTGACAAGCAGGGATACTAATCCAAATATCCCGTAGTTACATACCAAGCTTCCTAATCACAAAGTCATATCTGGGCCTTAATCTCCTGCTTATTTTCCCAATATTTTCTTATTTTCCTGTAATATTTCGTCCTACAAATTCCTAAATATCAATACTTGTAGATTTTCACATTTAAAACTCGCATTTTGGGGGTGGGGGTTTATTGGTTTTCACCATTGTTTCCTTCATTCTTTTTGTTCCCATTCATCTATCTAGATCGTTTTTATGACTGTATGAAACTGAGTCGTTCTTTCCCGCTTCCGCCTTCACTCATCACACATCACACATGTACATACAAACAGAGGACATACGCGCAGATGTATACATATATATATATATAACATTGTTCGTTTTTTCCCCTCCTTGTTTTTGTATACATTCGCTGCTTTCTTCCAAGGAATCTAATGCTCTTAGCTTAGTTTTTCCTTGGGGCTGGCCAGATTGGAGCAATATCGAGAATAACCAGCCGAAATTGCAAAGATAATCTGGATCTAGACTGAAGAAAGAAAACACCGAATGACCTGTCCGTATTTTCTTTGTATCACCTAACTTCCTGGATGTTTTGCGTCCTTGTCCCATTCTGTATTATACATACATACATACATACATATATATATATATATATATATATATATATATATATATATATATATATATATATATATATATATATATATATATATATATATATATATATATATATATATATATATACGTATATACATGCACATATGTATTTATACATATATATATTCCTTCTCATTCACTCACCGTTTGAACTAGAATTCATATTTTGTTTGCATTTAAAATTTTTTCTTCTATATTTCCATCTGAATATTTGTTTCTATGTCTGTTCTGTTTTCTATACTTTTTTTTTTCTACTTTTATGATACGTTCATTTTTTTATTCTCACTGCTTGCATTATTTATTATTTGCACTTACCGAAACACAGTCAGATGTGCAGACAGTACTTTGTCAAAATATATTTGGCAATTGACTGATAAATAGACCAATATCGACGTGAAATCTTAGTGTGTGAATCACAATTCACAACAATATAACTAGTTTTGAAGCTTTTGTGATTTATTCATAACTAAAAAACAAAACAAAAAAAAATTCGACATATTCTTCCAGACATCCTAGAATATTCTAAATAACAATTTCGAAGTTATATGCTTTCACGGACGCTGACATTAATTTTCATTCAGTAACTATAAAGTTATTTATTTCCTTGGTATCACTATCCTTCCTATGCGAATATGTATACACTACCGTATTTCCTCTTTCAAAATACATTATTCGTACACAGTGGCTGTGCGTTAAGAAGTTTGCTTCAGAACCACATGGTTCCGAGATCAATCTCACTGTGTAGCAACTTGGACCATTGTCTTATCCAATAAACTCGAGCTGGCCAAAGCCTTTCCTGAGCACTTGATAGACGGAAACGGAAAGAATCCTGTCGTATACACATGAACGTATATGTGTGTGTGTGTGATTGTGTGTGTGTGTGTCTTTGTTTCTTATTTCTTTATTGCCCACAAGGGGCTAAACATAGAGGGGACAAACAAGGATAGACAAAGGGAATAAGTCGATTACATCGATCCCAGTGCGTAACTGGTACTTAATTTACCGACCCCGAAAGGATGAAAGGCAAAGTCGACCTCGGCGGAATTTGAACTCAGAACGTAACGGCAGACGAAATACCGCTAAGCACTTCGCCCGGCGTGCTAACGTGTCTGCCGGTTCGCCGCCTTCTTTGTGTGTCTTTGTTTCTGTGTTTTTCACCACCACCGCTAGGCAATCGGTGTTGGTTTGTTTACGTTCCCGCAAATTAGCGGTTCGACAAAAGATACCGATAGAGTATGTGTTAAGCTTTATAAAAAGCACAAGTCCTGGGGTCGTTTCATTGAACTAAACAAAAAAAAACAAAACTTCTAATACGGTGCTCCAGCATGGCTGCACTCTAATGACTGCAACAAATAAAGGATAAAAATTTTAAAAAAATAAAAGATAAAAATTAAAAAAATAAAAGATAAAAATTAAAAAATAAAAGACTAGAATTTTCATAAGTTTAACTAATTACGTCATACTATCGCTTGTTAACATTCACACCTTGTTTTACATATCTCTTTCTTAGACCATATTTCATTTCATTTTACTATTTCCCGCTACGTCTTCTAAAACACATCATTTCCTGAGTTTTTTTCTCTGACTTTTTACCTCTATTTTGTAAACAAAGCCTCTCTCTATAAACCGTCTTCAAAATAACTTACTACACCATCAAGAACCATAAACAAAATAACATGACACCTTACACATTTCCTTTTATCCCATCCACTTTATCTCCAGCTTTCAAACACGCCATTGATATACAGGCATTATAAATCTATAGATAATGTTAACCTTTAATTTTCATCAATTACCTCTCCTTTCATCTTTAATATCTAACCCATTTTCCCTTCATACTCTCATTTCCTTTTTATTCGCGTACTTCCTCTTCTTCTTCCTTTCATCTTTCTTTTCAATCTTGCTTTCCTCTTCTTTTTCGTTTTTGCACCTTCTTTCGTTTTTTTTTTTTTAGTTTTCTTTCCTTCCTCATTCCGCATTCCTTCTGTATTTTCTCCCCTTCTTCCTTCGTTTCTTTCTTCCTCCCTTCCTTGTTTCTGTCTTTCTATCCTTCAGCTTCCCTCTCTTCACTTCTTTCACATCCTTGTATCCAACACAGTACGATAGAAATTTTTTTTGCTTTTTACAAACTTTATCGCTATGGTGACTAACAAGCAATCAAATTTCGCATACATTTTCAAATACTTTGGCACCTCCCAAGTCAAGCCAAATGTTTTATAGACTTATATAAAATGATTAGTGATGTACGGTAGATGTGTAGAAATAAATCTTAAATATATAAGTCATAACGGGTCAAAGAGCGAAAATACAAACTCGCATTGTGCCATCATTTCAACTGATATTACATTTTACACACACACACACACACACACACACACACACACACACACACACACACACACACACACACACACACAAGAGTGCTTACATATGTCACACGTTCATATTCTTTTATTCTTTATACTTGTTTCAGTCATTTGACTGCAGCCATGCTGGAGCACCGCTAGCTTTCGTGGATATAAATAAAGCAGCATCGGTTGTCAAGTGATGGTGGGGAGACAAACGCAGACACAAAGACACACACGCATATATATATATATATATATATATAATAAAGTAAAGTTGTGGAATACCGTACGAGTGGAAATATATATGAAAGAAGGTTTGAAAATGCACTTATTTTAAAAAAATATTTATTTACTTAACCGGTTTCACTTTTTTAGAAAAAGTTTATCAAAAGTCTTTGAGAATAATAAAAAAATGTTAAAAAACAGTCTGAGTATTAAAATGCATATATACATTCTTTGATGATAAAATATATTTAAAGTATAAAGCTTTGTATGAACTGTGTAGTGTTACATACTGATTGTCATATTAAGGTGAAATTGTTGAAAACAGTGTTAAAAACAGTGTATGAAAATACACATATGGAAAAATACATATACATATACATATTCTCATACATATTCTTTGACAATCGAATAAAATTGAGAAGGAACTGACCTGGCCTTTTTCTCTTGTGTATATTGAAGGAATGTTTTACTGCCTTAAGAGACAGTATGACTGGCTAGCTGGGGTGGGAGGGAAGAAGAGTTAAAGAAGATTTTTTTTATTTTTGGTTGGTCTGTGACAGTCTGTCATGGTTCACTGGTTTTTGGGACTGGTTCTGTGCACATCTCTATGTGTGTGTATATATGTGTGTTTGTGTCCGTGTGTGTGGGTGTGGGTCACACACACGGACACAAACACACATATATACACACACATAGAGATGTGCACAGAACCAGTCCCAAAAACCAGTGAACCATGACAGACTGTCACAGACCAACCAAAAATAAAAAAATCTTCTTTAACTCTTCTTCCCTCCCACCCCAGCTAGCCAGTCATACTGTCTCTTAAGACAGTAAAACATTCCTTCAATATACACAAGAGAAAAAGGCCAGGTCAGTTCCTTCTCAATTTTATTCGATTGTCAAAGAATATGTATGAGAATATGTATATGTATATGTATTTTTCCATATGTGTATTTTCATACACTGTTTTTAACACTGTTTTCAACAATTTCACCTTAATATGACAATCAGTATGTAACACTACAAAGTTCATACAAAGCATTATACTTTAAATATATTTTATCATCAAAGAATGTATATATGCATTTTAATACTCAGACTGTTTTTTAACATTTTTTTTATTATTCTCAAAGACTTTTGATAATCTTTTTCTAAAAAAGTGAAACCGGTTAAGTAAATAAATATTTTTTAAAAATAAGTGCATTTTCAAACCTTCTTTCATATATATATATATATATATATATATACACGCCAGCATTTCAGTTTCCGTCTACCAAATCCACTGACAAGGCTTTGGTCGGCCTAAGGCTATAGCAGAAGACACTTGCCGAAGTTGCCACGCAGTGGGACTGAATCCGGAACTATGTGGCTGGGAAACAAGCTTCCTACCACACAGCCACGCCTGCGCCTATATTCATTTATTCATACGTACATCTATACGTGCATATTAATACACAATTTAATATGAACGAAAGAAAAAATTACTGAATAATTGTGACTTAATATAACAATAATTATATTATAATGATTATTATTATATTAATATTAATATAATATGGATAATTATGAATATAATAATTAGTCTCTAATTAACATAATAATCAACGCCGTGAATGAGAACGGGTAGGGAGTATATTTGTATACTACCAGTTGAGTTTTGTTTAATATTTAAAACAAAGTTGATTTACGTTTTTGTATTTGTTTTGCAAGATTCTTGATGTGAAATCGTGTGTTGAAACAAATATTGTTATGCTTGGCGAAGGTGATATTTTACCAATTAAACACAAGCACTATATATTTGGTATTCAATTCAGCTCTATTATTATTATTATTATTATTATTATTATTATTATTATTATTATTATTATTATCATTGAGAAGTACATGGAACAAATAGGGGCTGCAATAAAAGTGGAGTAATTGCAGAAAACAGCACTACTTGGAAAAGCTTGAATACTCCGGAAGATGCTCGAAAAATAAGAGGTGCTACCTTAGTTCACTGGTAATGAACAGCTGACAAAGTGGTATATTTCCAGCGTTAGAAGCTGTGCAGAGGCAATAATAATAATGATCATAAAGTGTTTGTGTATCTTCATTGGCTCTTATGCTGTAAATACCAATATGAAGTAATAGATAACTGGTATGAGCAAGTACCAAATAAAGTTATGCAGGAGGATGGAAAAGTAACGATACTCAGGGACTATGATTTTTAGACGGATCGTGTAATCGAACACCGTCGGCCGGATACTGACATATTGAATAAGAGAGGCAAATACTATCAGACTATTGATGTAACTATACCAAATGACATGAATGTTGTGAGTAAAGAGGTTGGAAAAATCACCAAGTACTACGAATTGAAAGTAGAAATGGCATGACTGTATGGAAGGTGAGAGGGTAATGTAAAAGTTAATACCAGTGGTAATTGGAGCGTTGGGCTCAATCCCATTGAAGCTTCAAGACTTCTTAAGGCAACTGGAAATCCCATGCGAGATTGATGTCTTGCAAAAAGCAGCCTTACTGGGCAGAGCGCACATCTTAAGGAAAGTATTATCTGTCTGAGGTCCTTGTTGTGACTTGACAGATGACTAAAGACTCTGATGCATTTTTACCTACACTGTGTTACGAAGGAATAATAATAATAATAATAATAATAATAATAATAATAATAATAATAATAATAATAATAATAATAATAACAATAATAAAGCTGAGGTGAAGACCGAATATAAGGTGCATGTGTTTAATTGTCAAAATATGACCGTCCCCACGTATAACAGTAAAGTTGTTTTATTCTTATTAAAAGCGAACTTTAATTTGAATTAGTAACAACGCGAATCTCGGATTAAAGAACAGTTTTAGATCTTAGACTTATCACATTCATACATATGCGTGTGCGTTTAGTTCTATGAATGCATGTTACGTATAAGTGTATATGAAGTGGTGTATTATATATGTATACATGCACCTGTTCCCTTTTTCTGTTTTTTGTCTATTAGAATTTTTCCTAGAAGGAAGGAGCTGTCTTGCATCAAAGAAATAAAGCTCAATCGCTAGAATTTGAATGACAACAATGACATGGGTTGAACTTTATAAAAGCCACGCATATTTTAACTGCTCCACTTGCAGACTGTGTTTGTAAAGTGCATGTTAGTTGGTCTTTTTCTTCCTCGGAAAATTCTATATTGTCACTTAGCCCATTTAGTAATATAAATAGGTGCATCAACATTTATTGGGATAAACGTGAATTTCTAATCAGAGTAGAGGAACAGCGGTTCTCGAAGTAGATTTCTCCATGAATATTCACCTTCCAGCTGAATATCAGCAAAGCCGCTAACTTATATGATTATGCATATTTTATTTTTCATTCCAGCGAATAATTATGCAACATGTTGTTTTTGGATTTCGTAGAAGTAAAGATTGTAATGCACACGAGTACTCTCTGTGTTACTATGTATGTATTCAAGCCGCTGGACAAAACGTTTAGCAACGTTTCGTTCAACTTTACGTTCTCAGTTCAAATTCCGCCGAGGTCGATTTTGCCTTTCATTCTTTCGGGGTCGATAAACTAAGTACCAGCAGTGTACTGGGGTAGATGTAATCGACTCAATCCCCACCCTGAAAATGCTGGCCTTGTGCCAAAATTTGAAACCAAGATGTAATGTGTTCAATAACAACTATGATGTTTATATGAAACACGGAGTTTTTCTTTTGATAGCATTGTATATAATTTTCAAAACATTGTGATGTTGTAATGGCAGATTCTATTTCGGTGACGTGTTTGGAAAGCAACTAATTATAAGTGTTATATCCTCTGCAGAAAAATTGCTAAATCGATATTTACGGTAGCATTGTCGGAATTTAAGGACTTCATTGCCTCGTTTGCTCATTAAATTGCAAAAGTATCACCATCAGGAAATAAAGCGGTGCAACGTACACGTGTCTAAACAGATTGGGTTTCATATTTGAGTTGAGACAACTCCAGTCGTCTCGACACAAAACATGGCTTACAAAGCGTTATCCAATCAGTGAACGCGATATCAATATTGGCTTTAAATTTTGGCACAAGGCCAGACATTTTGGGAGTGGGGACAAGTCGATTACATCGATCTCAGGGTTTAACTTGTACTTATCTTATCTTCCGCGAAATGATAATATGCAAAGTCGACCTTGGTAGAATTTGAAATGAGATGGTAAATGACAATAGGCAAATGATAATAGGCAAAGTCGACCGCGAAATGATAATAGGTAAAGTCGACCTTGGTAGAATTTGAAATGAGATGGTAAAGACGGACGAAATGCCGCTAAGCATTTTTCCGGTGTTCTAACGATTCTGCAAACTCGCCGCCTTAGAAGCTTCGTATTAATATAATCATCCGTGTCAAGGAGGCGAGTTGGCAGAAACGTTAGTAAGTCGGACAAAATCCACAGCGGCATTTCTTTCGGCTCTCTGTCTAGGTTCAAATTCTTCTGCGGTCAGTTCTTTCTTTCACCCTTTCAGGTTCGATAAAATAAACAACAATGAAGTACTTCGATCTATATGATCGACTTGCCTCCTCCCCTGAAACCTGCTGGCCTTGCGACAAAGTTTTAAAGAACATTAGCATCCTTCGTAAAAGGGTCACTCTTTCTTTGACAGAGAATATTTTAGTTTCCAAATCGTTGACGAGATAAACTAGAACTACGCTTTTGGATTTCAAGGGCTATTGACCGGAAAGTGAGAGACCCTTCCCACTGCGGGATCGTTTTGAAACCTTGGGTGATAGATTTATTTCTGTTGATACTGTTTTGTGGATGAAGTGTGAGCAATAGAATACGATGCTCGAGGGTGGCTAGTAATGCTTCAAAACAAAGAGAGAGGGACAGACAGAGAGAGTTAGAGTGTGAGAGAGAGACAGGGCAAAAGAGAGGGACAGATGAAGAGAGTGAAAGATAGGGAAAGGGAGAGAGAGAGAGAGAGGGTGAGGTAGAGATAGAAAGAAAGAGAGACAGACAGAAAGAGAGAAACAGAGAAAGACAGACAGATAGAGTGAAAGAGAAATAGACAGACAGACAGATAGATAGATAGATATAGAGTGATAGAGACAGACAGACAGACAGACACACAGACTGACAATCAGACAGACAGATAGACAGACTGACAATCAGACAGACAGACAGACTAACAGAAGTAGAGAGTGTGTATCAGATTGACTATTTCAATGGAAGCTACTATCTGTTCGCAGGGTTTTGTCGCTTTTAATACAAATGCAGCCAAATTCTTCCCCAAACCAGTCAAGTATCCCAAAATGCTGCTACTGGTGCCAGTTCTACAAATGCATTGCGAGATATTGTCTTGTAAGAAGCTTGTTCTGACTGGCGAATCTTTTTATGGCCGCTCTTGCGTTCTTTGATAACACCATCACTATTCACAGTAACTTTGCATGATATATTTTCATCAATACCTAAGTATTTGTAGCATTCATCATTCATGTATGTATGCGTGTACATATATCTACATATATACACACATACATACATACACGCATACATATATATACATATACATATACACATATATATATACATACACACATATATATATGAATATGTATATATATATATATACATATATATATGTGTGTGTGTATATATGTATATATATATATATATATATATATATATATATATATATATATATATGTATATGTATATATATATATGTATGTATACACACACACATATACAAATATATGAATATGTAAGATATGTACGAACAAGTATGTGTAAACGTGTATATATGCATATATATATTACACACACACACACATATATATATACACACACACGTATATTCATATATATATATATATATATATATATACAGACACATGTGTGTGTGTGTGTGTGTGTGTGTGTCAGTCTCTGAATGCATACGTATACATAATATATACGTATGTATACGTATATGCACGTGTAACGTGTACGTACAATTTGCCAAACCGTCCAACAGTGGTAAATCTATTGAATGTTTTAAAAACCAGTGATATATACTTCCATTGACATCTAGTTCTGACATCATTAAAACATGGTAAGTATTAGTGGAGAGCGATGGAACAAGTTTGGTAATATTTCAAACTGGAATAACACTTAAAATGTCCACCTTCTCGCAGTAAACGCGACTAATGTATTTTCTGTGTTTGTTTGCCTGTGTATATATATATATATATATATATATATATATATGTCTGTAAGTAGCTATGCATAGGAAACGTGTGAATGTATGTGTGTGTATATATATATATATATATACATATATATATATATATATATATATGTATATATATATATATATATATATATATATATATATATATATGTGTGTGTGTTATATACATATACATATATATATGATATGTATATATATATATGTATATATATATCAATGTATCTATGCATGTATGCAAAAATATTTATATTCTTTGGTATAACTGTATCTATATATTTCTGTGTAAGTCTGTACATATGACAGTATATGTATATATATATATATATATATATATATATATATATATATATATATATATATATATATATATATATATATATATATATATATATATATATATATATATATATATATATACATACATACATATTTGCGCTTGTACCGACAAATACACACACCATATACGCTAACTATATGAGATCGATAATATATTCATATGCTTCTATATTTATGTGTTACTGTATATGTCTATATCTATATCTATCTATCTATCTATCTATCTATCTATCTATCTATCTATCTATCTATCTATCTATATATATATATATATATATATATATATATATATATATATATATATATATATATATATATATATATATATATATATATATATATATATATATATATATATATATATATATATATATATATATCTTTGTGTGTGATTTTGTATATGTTTCACTATAACTGTCTGTTAGTATATAGGTAGGTATTTTAAATGTACACTCTTAGTTTAATGCTCTTTATATGTTTCAGTCATTGCACTGAAATAAAGCTGGTGTACTTTTTAAAGTAGTTATTTCAAAGTTGTTAAAGTACATATTTTAGGTCTGGTAGTTGTTTTAACGTTTATTTCTGCTGGTCTGCTAAGTTACATCTACGCTCATTGTCAACCATTGAGAAATAAAGACGAACACAAGCACTCATAAATTCACACATGTACGAAATCTGATAATTACGCATCCGCACTGTTTCCATAGTGAAGTCGCTTGGCGCAGATTGACCTTAATATCTGCTGTGCATGTGCTCCAAGCTTTAACGATCTAAACACTTCTGCTCTTTACAGCGGTGCTTGGAAGAAGGAAGGTGTGTAGCGTGGGATCGTCGCATTGACCATGACAGAGAAACTTGTCATGGCGATACCTACTCAGAAGCCTACTCAAAGTTGCAGAAAGTGTATGGAGAGGAGTGTTTCAGCCGCGCACAAGTGTACGAGTGGTTCAGACATTTCCAGAATGGCCGAAAAAATGTGGAACCATTAGAACAGAGAAAAACATCGCAGATGTGCGTGCAGCTGTAAGGGGAAATCGTCGAATCACCATCCGTGAGTTATCAGAGAATGTGCAGATTAGTTACGGTTCATATCAGTCTGTTATGATTGAAGATTTTGTTATGAGACGCGTGTTTACCAAGTTTGTGTCAAAACTGCTTTCAGCTGAGCAAAAAGACACTTGAGTCTCAGTTGCACAAGATCTCCTTGACTGTGTCGGGAACGATGAAAACTTTTAGAAAACTTTGCATAGGCTTCTGAGCAGGTATCGCCAAGCTTTTAGCAAAATTTGATGCAGATTCTCTGCTCAAACTTTCTCTATTATGATCAATGC
>NC_142936.1:88959330-88969330 GCF_046866305.1 Octopus bimaculoides | reverse complement strand
ACGATCGTAACAGCAGCACAGCGTTCTTCACCACCACAAGTACAAACCATACCTGACACACGCACTGTCTCTGTGTTTCTCATGCACACACACATATATACAAGCATACACACGTACAAACACACAAACACACACATACACACACATCACACACATTCACACACTCACTGATACACAGGAAAACATACATACGCATATAGAAATGACACAAAATACGAAAGTGGTATTAAACAACTATAAGATTATTATAAATATGAACAACAATGTGTTCGAAGATCTTTATGAAAAGTAAAAGGCATAAAACAATAAACAGAAGCCGAAGAGAAAGAACGAAGATTCAGTAGTAAGATCGACAGAAAATTAACAATACATCTTATTGAAATGTAGTTTCTGGGCGTACGTAGGAGGTGGAAGTAATGATGTAGATGTATCTTAGAATGAGGTTGGGCTAAATGGTCTTTTTTCTTACGGTACTATTGCGTGCCAACACGGAGAGAAAAAAGTGACTGGGTGTGCCGCCATTTACAGCAGATATAATATTCACGTGACTTCTACGGCTCCGTATCCTGCTAAAGCAGCTGAATAGTTTTAAAGGAGGTCGACGGAATAAAAGAAAGAATGAAAGCATTCGAGCGAGTGAAGAAAGAAGCGTTGAAAGAGAGAATGACAGAGAAGATGAGAAAGAGACAATGAGTGAGCGAGAGATAGGGGGTACGGAGAAAGTAAGGGGAAAATCGAAGAACAAAGCATGAAAAGCAGGTCGTAGACTGATTTGTAGATATAGGTACACACACACACAGACACCCGCACACGCACTCACACTCACCCGCACCCGCACACGCACGCACACGCACACACACACACATACAAGACTTTGACCTCTTTTTCTATTCTTCATTCATTCATACATTCGTATATATATATATATATATATATATATATATGTATATAATTAATAAAACAGAAAAGGGAGAGTAAAGAAAAGGGAGACAAACCAAAAGAAAGAACGCAAGGAAATGAAAGGGTATTTTATGTTTCGAGCAAAAGCTCTTCTTCAGAAATAGGAGACAGAGGAAAATCCAAGAGAAAAGGTAAACGTAAGAAAAAAATACAGCAGTCCACATGTGGTCTATACATACATACATACATACATACACACACATACATACATACATACATACATACACACCCCTACATATTTGCATGGGTGGATGCATGGACGAATGGACGAATGGATGAATGTCTGCTTCTAAAACAATTAAAGCGTGGAACATACACTGACCATTCAGAGACTGACCATTCAGAGACTGACCATTCAGAGACTGACCATAAGCTCTGTTGATTTCAGTGCAACGGTTATTCTTTAGTTATTATCTAGAGCAAGAATTTTCGTCGCACCAACTGCGACATGCTCATACGCACGAATACTGGCACATTGTACATAGATACATATACATACATTCATACCGACAAACACACACACACACACACACACACACACACACACACACACACACACACACACACACACACATACACTCACACATATATATATATAGACCGCAGGAGTAGCTGTGTGGTAAGTAGGTTCATTACCAACCACATGGTTCCGGGTTCAGTCCCACTACGTGGCACCTTGGTCAAGTATGCTCTATCATATTCTTGGGCCAACAAAAACCTTGTGAGTGGATTTGGTAGACGGGAACTGAAAGAAGTCTGTCGTATATATATATATATATATATATATATATATATATATATATATATATATATATATATATATAAGAGAAAGGTTGATATCAATTAGAACATTTTTACTTTGTGGGGTCCAACGTTAGATTTCTAATAAAGATTCTTCATGTTAAATTTGTAGCTTACTATTTGCAAGTATATTATTAAAAATATGAAAACTATACAAGCATAAGGTGTATTATGAGCATTTATAAAACACAATCCTGTATCAACTCAACAAGCAATTAAAGATGGAGAAGAGATGTTAAAAGTTTGATTACATTTTAATCCATGCATACGATCGTTTCAAATGGTAATACGAATACGTTAGAAGCATGGAAACATTAAATTAATTATAATTAATTTAATTATATATTACCATTCCCGTTAATGCCAAAAATGAAGGAAATATCAGAAAAGTTGTAACAGAAGAAGAAATATGTTGTTACAGTATCCGTGTCAGATAACTCATTCGGATATTAATAAAAAAGAATGTGAAAGATAAAGTATAAAATATAAAAACATGGCTATGTAGTGTTGAGTATAGTCGTGTAAAAACTAAAACTTCCGTTTAATACCTTTTTTGATCCGTGACTGTTTTATTTATATTAAATTTTTCTACTTTGTTTTTGTTTTGCTTCTTTTGTTTTTTGACTTATATTTTCTTCCTGTTCGCTCCGCATTACATATTAAACCATAAGAGTATAAAATGAAGGCTAGATACATTTTCTTACTTATCAACACAAGGACACAAAATTGAAAAAACACAAATTCTTTTTCTTATGTTTTCTTTTCTACTCTAGGCAAAAGGCCCGAAATGTTTAAGGAGGCGGTTGGCCATTCGATCAGATCGACCCCAGTACGCAATTGGTACTTAATTTATCGACCCCGAAAGGATGAAAGGCAAAGTCGACCTCGGCGGAATTTGAACGTAACGGCAGACGAAATACCGCTAAGCATTTCACCTGGTGTGCTAACGTTTCTTATTTCTTTATTGCCCGCAAGGGGATAAACATAGAGGGGACAAACAAGGACAGACAAAGGGATTAAGTCGATTACATCGACCTCAATACGTAACTAGTACTTAATTTCTTGACCCCGAAAGGATGAAGAGCAAAGTCGACCTCGGCAGAATTTGAACTCAGAACGTAAAGGCAGACGAAATACCGCTAAGCATTTCGCTCGGCGTGTTAACATTTCTGTCAGCTCGCCGCCTTTTTTTTTATGAATATTACACACTCTTGGATTACACACTCTTGGATTACACACACATACATATAGTCATATATAGTGACTTTCGCATTTTCTATGCGTTTACCGCTCCTCCTGACTTTCTCAACATGCACGCCCACGCACGTACACCCACATTCTCAGACATGCCTGACAAGCTCATTAGCGTTTCGATTTTAGTCGATGCCAACGTCAACAGTACAACATTGAATATATATTATCAAACTAATCCGTATAGAAACCAGACCGATCTTAGCTTTCTTGTTAAGAAAGAGAATTTAGAAGATCTTCGTAGAATTCTAAGAGACTCAGTTCTTAACAGTTGAAAGAACAAATCCCCTTTCTTACGCAGTGCATAGTATGTATGTATGTACATAATTATAAGTACAGTATATAAATATACATAGTATATATATATATATATATATATATATATATATATATATATATATATATATATATATATATATATATATATATATATATATATATATATATTTATATATATATATACATATATATATATATATATATATATATATATATATATATATATATATATATATATATACATACATACATACATATATATATATATATATATATATACATATATATATATATATATGTATATATATATATATATATATATATATATATATATATATATATATATATATATATATATATATATATATATATATATATATATATATATATATATATATATATATATATATATATATATATATAGATATGCAGGGCAGGGAATCGTCAATTAGTAATAAAATTAATAATTAACAATTTTGCCGGGTAGCTCAGTATGAAAAAACCTTTTCGGTAAAAAACATTTATAATCATAAATATATAGGGATTGACAGTAACCCTCAGTATGTTGGAGAAGCAGGTTACTGTCAATCCCTATATATTTATGATTATATATATATATATATATATATATATATATATATATATATATATATATATATATATATATATATATATTTATATATATATATATATGTTGCATCGATCCTGACAGCAACTTACCTTATGAAACCCGAAAGAATGAAAGGGAAGTGACCACGTTGGTATCAGAACTCAAAACGTGAAGATAGACGAAACAGCGCTAAGCATTTTGCCCAGCGATCTAATAATTCTGCCAGCTCGCCATCTTGAAATTCCAAAATAATAAAACAGAAAGAAAGCCTTAACGGAATAAATACTAGGTTTACAAAGAATAAGTCCTGGGGTCGATTTGTTCGATTAAAAGGTAATACTCCAGCATGGCAGTAGTCGAATTGACTGAAACAAGTAAAAGAGTAATTGATATGGAACTCGTCTAACATCTCCAGGCATTTTTTTGCGATTTCAAATACGATTATACTGTCAGATTATCGACTTTGAAAATAATAAACATGTTTTCGAGCATAAGCACAACGCCCCTACATTTAAGGGGTACAGAACGGAGGATTAATTGGGGCTGATCCTTTTACTGGCAGTAACGAACACGACAGTCGAGGCCGGGTGGGTTTCAACACGGGAGAAACGTAGGAAACTAGGCACCGGAAACCATCCAACTTCTTCATCTTCTCTCAAATCTTTGACCCCCATCCGTTACCGATTTTGCCAATCTAGTCCATAAACAACAACAACTACTACTACTACTACTACTACTACTACTACTACTACTACTACTACTACTACAACTACTACTACTACTACTACAGGTGTGGCTGCTACATACCACTAAATACTAGAGTAGTCATTAGTAGTGGTAGCAGGAGGGCTAGCAGAAAATGCTGAAGTAACAACTGGAAGCAAGAAACAAATAACACCAACAACAAAATGCAAATGATAATAATAATAATAATAATAATAATAATAATAATAATAATAATAATAATAATAATAATAATAATGATAATAATAATAATAATAATAATGATAATAATAATAATAATAATAATAATAACGATGATGATGATGATAATGATTATAATAATAATAATAGTAATAACAGTAGTATATATATATATATATATATATATATATATATATATATATATATATATATATACATACATAGACATATATATATCTATACACATGCATACACACACACACACACACACACACACACACACACACACACATATATATATATATATATATATATATATATATATATATGTGTGTGTGTGTGTGTGTGTATGTATGTATGTGTATATATATGTACCTAGCTTTCCCAGCGAACAAGATAATACTACGCACACGTCCTTAGTATGGATGCATCTGGTGGCGCTGTAGAGAATTGCATGGAACTATTGAAAGAATAATAATAATAATAATAATAATAATAATAATAATAATAATAATAATAATAATAATAATAATAATAATAATGATAATAATAATAATAGTAATTTTTATTATTAATACTATTATTATTATATTTATATTTATTAGCAGAAGAAGAAGAAGAAGAAGAAGAAGAAGAAGAAACAAGAGAAAGGAGAAGAAGATCCGTATCGAGCTGTTTGATGTGCCATTGCCTCAAGGGTATATGAAATAGCACACAATAACAAACGTTACATCACTGCAACGCAATACAATATAATATAATTCAATTCACACATTTCATGAAGTCAAATAAGGCAAAAAAAATTAGAAGCCGAACCGTAAAAGAGGGCGTTGTATGTAAACGCACCGGCAGGAACCAATAGAGAAACACGCAGAAACACACACATTCACACATGCAGGCACGCATGCGCACACGCACACATACATACATATATGCAACTATAGCGCAAATATGTGTGCGAATATAATTAAAACTACAATTGTTTTTCTTTGCATAAAAAGCAGCATCGCAAGGATTTGAACATATATATATATATATATATATATATATATATATATATATATATATATATATATATATATATATATATATATATATATATATATATATATGTGTGTGTGTGTGTGTGTGTGTGTGTGTGTGAGTGTGTGTGTGTGTGTGTATGTATGTATAGATATATATATGTATGCATGTATATATATATATATATATATATATATATATATATATATATATATATATATATATATATATATGTATGTATGTATGTATCTATATATTTATTTGAAGAGATAGATTGCTAGATAATAGATAGATAGATATAAATACATGCATAAATGCACATATATAAATATATACATAGATACACACTCATATTATTCATATATCTTTGTATTTATCTATCTATCTATCTATCTATCTATCTATCTATCTATCTATCTATCTATCTATCCAAGGTGTTAGCCAAGCGGTTGGCGCCTGTCATCGAGAAACTGATCGGCAAGGCGCAAACGTGCGCCGTGCCGGGCAGGAGCATCCATGACAACCTCCATCTGATGCACTACATCATCGAGAGGGTAGTTAAGGAACCTGGCATGGGTGGGGCCCTGATCAATTTAGATCAATCGAAAGCTTTCGATAGGGTAGACCATCAATACTTGGAGGCTGTCCTCATAGCAGCCAGCTTCGGTCCCATTTTCCGCGGCTGGATGGCTGCCTTGTACAGAGGCATCCGTTCGGTAGTTCGCGTCAATGGGCATCTATCAAGACCCTTCGACATTGCACGTTCGGTCCGTCAGGGATGCCCCCTCTCGTCGCTTCTGTAGTGTTGACTCTCGAGCCACTATTGCGGAAGCTGGCGACGCTGAGGGGCATCCCGCGAGAGTTGGGATGCGGGACGAGCGTGTCGGCATACGCGGACGACGTCACCGTCATAGTGTCTAGCCAAAAGCATATCGAGCTTGTCGGCGAGACACTGAGAGACTACGAAGCGGTAACGGGAGCGAAAATCAACCGGGATAAGTCAGTGGGCTTGCGGCTCGGCACCTGGAGAAGCAACCCCATGCCGTCAAGTAGCGCCTCCGTCGTGGGACGTTGGACTGACGGTCCGGTTGAGATGCTCGGGGTCTGGTTTGGTCCAGACCTCCAAATGGAGAAGAACTGGGACGAGATAACGAGAAGGGTGGCCACTCTAGCCCGGCAATGGGCCGAGAGGAAGCTTTCCCTGAAAGGTCGGGCGGAGGTGGAGAACACGTACATCGCGTCCGTCATCTACTACCGCCTGACCGTCGTTCCTTGTCCCGACCCTACTATCACCAAACTGGAGCGCATCCTCTTCCGCTTCTTGTGGAAAGGAAGCGTTCCGATGGTTAGGCGATCCGTTTGCTGCCAACACCCGTTAAAAGGAGGACTGGGCATGCCGTGGTTGATGATGCGCAGACACGCGCTGAGACTGCGACATCTCCGGCTCTACGTAGACAGCGGTGAACAGGTGTGGTCACCGTTTGTGCGGCGCGCTTTCCCGCAGCTCGTCTCCATGACCGAACTGCAGTCATGGATCAAGAAGAGGCCGAGGAAGGGCGATTGGCACCGCGAGTGTCGCGCTGCTCTTCGGCAACTCCAACAACCCGGGTCAACCTTGAGCGACTGCATCACAACTAACGCATTCTATAGTGGATTAGTGGAGGGAAGGTACGACGACGTTCTCGGGGCGAACCTGGGCGTCGACGAGGAATACCTGACCCGCCTGTTTAAGACGACCTTCGGGCCGGGACCTATGGACAACTTCCAGAGATCCCTGGCCTGGCAGTGCTATCGAGAAGCACTACCCGTTCGGGATAAGCTCTACAGGCATGGCTCGAGAAACACGGGGCCGACCTGTCCGAGATGTCGGCAGGGCGACGAAACCGTTCTGCACGCACTCGTACAGTGTCCCACCATTTCCGAGCTGTGGGCTTACGTCGAACAACTGCTATCGCGTGTGGGACGAGTCGGTCTATCAGCCGAGTCTATCGTGAATATTGTCGCGCCTCCTTCCTTTAAACGGGAAGGAAGAGCTATTTTCATCGTACTTGTGGCTATGGCGAAAGAATGTGTATGGTGGACGCGTCTGAAAGGTCTAGAGACAAAGACTTTCCTCTCTGGGCAATCTCTCATCAACTTCTTCAAGTATCACCTGAAGAGGAAGTTGAGAGTAGAAAGGGAAGTCTTGTCTAGTGAATGCTTCAAAAAAAGATGGGTGAATGTAGCAAGGATGGCACGTGTGAACGACGGAGCCATCTTGAGCATAACCCTATGAACAAGAAAAAAAAAAAAAACAAAAAGGCAAAAGAGAGTCACTTACTGTTATAGTTTCTTCAATGAGAATATTGACCAAGGTTACCGTGGTCTTTTCCGTGGGCTTTTCCTTCCACGGCTAAACCTAAACTGTCCTCCCCTCTTTTTACACGAGAACATTACTGTGTGATACACGATCCCTATTGATCGGCCTTTCCTTTTCTTTTTTTTTCGATCCCTTTTGATCGAACTGCCCCTTTTTCCCTTCCTACGATCCCTTTTGGTCGACACCACCAATTTTTTTTATTTATTTATTTATTTTTTTTCCTTCACTCCCCCTCCCAAAAAGAAAAGCTCTACATTGTATTTGTCCCATCTTCGTTGAGCCCTGTGTGGCTAATAAAAGAAATGTATCTATCTATCTTTCTATGTGTCAGTCTGTGTGTCTATCTTTTGATCTGACTGTCTGTCTGCTGCCTGTGTATGAGTGCATGTATAAAATAAGAATATAATGGCTACGAACTATAATGGATGAAATGAAAAATACAGAACAAAATATGATCTTGTCATATCATACATACATGTCTATATCATACTTACATATGTGTGTGTGCATGTACATTACTGACGGTCTCTCTACGTTCGAAACGCGGAGTAGATAAAACAAGGGACAACAGATGAAGGGAATGATCTTTATGTTGCCTGTCTCCTATGTCTATCTGCTTCTTTCGTTGTTCGAAAAAATAGTTCGTTTTCCATGTTTTTATCTTTTATATTCTCGTTCCTCATCTTGTTCACTTTTTTCGATGTCCTGCCCCCATATATATGCACGTATATATTATTTATATGATGGATGATATATATATATATATATATATATATATATATATATATATATGTATATGTGTGTATATATATATATGTGAGTATATATATATATATGTGTATATGTGTGTATATATATATATATATATATATATATATATATATATATATATATATATATATATATATACACACATATACACATATATATACATATATATGTATGTATACATATATCGGTCATTTCAGGAGTGTAACAGCACGTGGATCGTTGGCGATTTTTCCTTATTTTGTTTTCTTTCTCTTTCTCTTTCTCTAGTCGAAACGTTAACAAATCTCTTCTTTCGTCAAGCGTCAAGTTAACATATTTCTTGTGCGCGACTTCACGTCCATTTGTTGAATAATGTAGGTAACGTGCGCGCAAACAGACACCCGCACACACTCACAAACACATAAACATTCTTAAAAATGTGACGATACGCAAACATACACTCTCACATACAGACAATTACATATTGTAGAGACACAGGCATACATTCACGCATGTCAATTATCACATGTGCATGTGTAGATGTGTGTGTATTTTTAATAACGTCTCCAACGCAGAAACACACACACAGGCAGAGAGATATACATATTCATACACCTACACATATACACTCAGAGACACATACATACTCATATATATATATATACAAGCTTTATAAATGTTACGTGAACGATACTATTTTGCGAAGTTTCTAATATTTAATTGCGTATGCGTGTCTATACGCGCTCGCGTGTGTCTGTCTGTCTGTCTATCTGCATGTTTGTGCCTTCGTATATAAGTTAGTGAAATTGATAAATTAAAAATAATTTAAGATAATATTTTACAATTTCATTTAGATTAAAATGCCACCGACTTCCGAGTAAACCCTCTCACTACAGTTCATCTCCATTTAACGTCTCCGACTGACACTCACTCACTCACTCACTCACTCACTCGTTCCCAGACCGTTCGCTGTTTTGGTTTGCCTTTGCTTGTGTGGCTGAGGCTAAACATTTCGTTTTGTTAAATGTACCTTATACACGTGT
>NC_142936.1:88939330-88946830 GCF_046866305.1 Octopus bimaculoides | reverse complement strand
GACCCTTCCATTCAAGCGAGCAGACTAAATAAGGTATACATTAAGATATTACAGGTGGTCCCTTCCGTTCATGCAGGCAGACTAATTAAGGAGTTATTGTTTGTTATTGATATATAGGGTAATGCGTAAAGAACCTCTTCGGTCACAAATGACCATGGGATTGCACCTAGAAAGTTACCGTCCGAGGGTGTGCTGAGAGGTTTCTTGGATTTAGTGTACTGCGAAAGGCCTGGCTGGATGCTCAACCTTCCAAGTTCTTTTACAGGGCTTAAAAAAAAAAACTGAAAGACCGCAGCAATAAGTGTGTGAATCAGAGGGGAATATGTTGAATAAAATCATAATTAATTGTTCATCCTGTATTTTCTTTTACCCAAAGCCAGCAACTTCTCAGCACACCCTCGTATACACACACACACACACACACACACACACACACACACACACACACACACACACACACACACACACACACACACACAATGGGCTTCCTTCATTTTCAGCACACCAAATCTACGCACAAGGCCCTTTAGTCGGCTCGAAGGTTTAGTAGAAGGCATACGTCCAAGGCGCCAAACAGTAGGAGCGAACCCGGAATCATATGATTGGGAAGCCTGCGCTTTTTATACTGTTGATATTTTTCTTTATTTTCTACATAAACCAAAATGTAAAGTACGCTATGATTTTTTTTTCCAAAATATCAGTTTTAATATTTATTTTAACCTCAATTTCTCTCACTTAACAACCTACCAGATAGTAATCAACGATTCATACCTCATGCTGATTTATGACTAAATTGATTAACGACTTGTTTCACTTAATTAAGTCACGATCATTTACTTGTTAGATGTTGGACTCTTTCCAAAATTCTTCAATACTACCCGCGCCAGGACGATTTAATGACGTTAAATTAAGTATCTATTTCAACGAAACTCATTTTCAATATCTGAGAGAGGAAACGGTTCAATAAATACGTTGAAATTCATATAACGCATCTGACGGGTGAGTTAACATTCTCCTTATGTTCCTACAGAGAATACTAATCTCATGATTGCAAATGCTTTGTTTACTAAACTAATTCAAAAGTATTTTCTAACCAATAAGAAACAAGAGAAAATTTCGTGAATATTTAACATATATATATATACATATATATATATATATATATGTGAATATCCTATAACATCTTAAAATTATTTGATGTCGGTCCGGATCTCCTTCCGTTTGTACAGCGCATACGCAAGAAGAAATTAGAGGTATTTTGCTGGGGCTCTGCATTCAAGCGATGTTTTGTCGAATAAATCGACTCCAGTATATTATTTGTATACATACAGACATATACATATATATATATATATACAGATATATATTTTTATATATACTTAATCAATGATATATAAATATGGCGTAGAACGTCTGCGATATCAGTATAGTGAACAAAATATTCTGTCGCATTGATATTACAGACAGAATCGTGAATCAGATTCTTCTCAACTTATAGTAAGATAACAGGGTAACGCCGTTAGTTGGGGAGGATAGGAAGGGAGTTAAATAGGTAAAACTAGATAAAATACAATAGAATACAGTAGAATACAAGCAGGTACTCTACTATATTTCCTGTTGTGTGCTGTAACCATATTGCCTGAGATGCATCTTGAAGTATATATTTTACCCTCTTGCTCCTTATGCCTTTCTCTGTCCATCCACATGTATGTATGTATGTATGTATGTATGTATATATATATCTGTGTGTGTGTGTGTGTGTGTATGTATGTATGTATGTATGTATAATAGAAATATGTTACAAAATGGAAATAGAAACTACACGTACACGCGGAAATGTAAGGGCAAAGTAAGAAAAAAAGAGCGAAAATGCACATTGGAAATCAAAAAAGTAAAGGCGTTTTATGAAAAAGTAACGATAGATATATACAATTAGATGAACTGAGGTAGGAATAAAAGTAATAAAAGTCATTATTGTAAATTGTTAAAGAGATTCAAAAGTATACCGGTTTCGTAATGTTACTGTTGTTGGCACTCTATCGCTTACGACCTCGAGGGTTCCAGTTGATCCGATCAACGGAACAGCCTGCTCGCTCTTTGTACGGCTCAGTATAGGAATTGTGTTCGTTGAAAATTACTCCAGTAATTTTTATGTTACGTTCAAGATTAGACATGCTGTCAGCAAAAACTTGCATATGTTCCTGTTTAAATGACAACATTTTAGCGATATGCTTTAAGTGGAATTGGTGGAATTTCTGTATTTTCATCTATATTCTCTGCTTGCACTTGTTCTAACCACTTCAGCTCCAAACTTGCTCTATGAGACACCAACAACATCATCCACATCATCCACTATGACTTCGAATACTACTTCATTTACCTGAGCCTTAATGTCTTTCTAAATTTGGTGGCGACTTTGCGGAAAACGTGTAAAGTCACGGATGCAGTTTGGCTGTATATTTTCCGAAGGACCATTCAAATCTGAGAAGTTGGTTTCATCCCGTATCTCAGATATGCTTCCATAGCATCCATTCCGTTAAACTATAGGTTTATCCAACTTGTCTATCGCTTTCATAAGTTGTTTGAAAGTTCTTCTCAAATGATAAACCTTGAAGTTAGTTACTGCTCTTTGATCCATTGGCTGGAACGAAGAAGTTGTAATTGAGGGCAGATATACTAATCTTACGTTATCAGAAACCTCGTTTAAGTTCACTGAACGGCTTGATGCAGTATTTAAAAGGATTTAATTCTTGTTGGCAATATTATATCTGCCATTCAGGCGTGATGCAAGCAGAATCGTTAATACGTCGGATATAATACTTAACGCCATTTTGTCCGTCTCCACGTTCTGAGCTCAAATTCCTCTAGGTTCGACTTCATCGTTCAACCTTTCAGGGTCAATAAAAATCAGTACCAGTTGAGCACTGGATTCGATGTAACTGACCCATGTTTTCTTCTGAACTTGCTGGCCTTGTGCCAAAATTTGAAACCAATATTCTATCTGGAACTGAATCTTACTACAGCAGGGCAACAGGGGTTATAAACCCCCTTATTCCATCAGTGGTAAATGAAACTTTATGTAATCCTATTGAGCTCCTGAATTTTCGAAACGATACACGAGTAGGAGCTTTAATTCCGAAATAGCAGCATCGGATGATTTCTGAAAGCTTTAGATCCCCGTATTCATTCGACTGGAGAGAGATACAACTTCTAACAGGCATGTCTTTCAGAAAAACGAAGTCTGTATGCTTCGTCTGGTGTGTAAACCCCATTTAGCAATCATTTTTTGCAGCTGCACAGGTTAATTTGTAGTGGCTTTTGAATCGGTTCTGCCATCTTCACCGGTCAATTTTATGTTGTGCGAATTCAATCATTTCTTAAACCTTTCAAGCTCGACTTTAGTAGCCAGAAAAGGTGTTTCATTTGATGTTTCACCTTTCCTTTTCGAAAAATCGTCATAAAAACCTTTCTCTTGATTTAAAATTCCCATTGTGTTTATCAGCACAACCCACCTTCGATATATACACTGTTTTAAGTACCATGTTAGATGCATAAAAAATAAGATCCAAGTGGTCAAAAGAATACCTTCTCGAACATCTGTTTTATTTTTCTCTCGATTGTTATTCTAACTGTCGACGTTTCAATATTTAATACTTTGGATTTGTGGATGGTTTTTGTTTTATTTCTCATGCATCAAACCATTTTAAAACACCAGCTTCAATATCAAGTGAAATCCTTTAGCGTTACCTTTTCGCACGCCACTCTTATTCGTATGGAGGTAAGAATGGCAATAAGAAGATAAAACGGTGAAGTAGGAAGGTACGTATGTGGAGATAGAGTTTGACTGTAGTTAACTGTTGAACGCCTCGCAGGTTCATGGATATTTCATCGCTTGTATCTCCATCTTGGATATAAAATCACCAAACACTGACACACACACACACACACGCACACACAAAATCTCTCTCTATGTCCTTTCTCTCTCTCACATACGCACATACACGATTCTGTTGACATAAAAATACGTCGCTACAGTAATTGCTAACATGTTTATCGTATTTTCTTGTTAGTTGGTTGTTTAAAATAAAAGTTGAAAAGTTGGTAGAGGCGCTGGTGTTGGTTGTATTAGTTTTGGTGTTAGTGCTGGTGTCGGGTTTGGTGTTGGAGAGGGTGGAGGTGATCATATTGTTCTTGTTAATTATATTGTTCTTGCTGTTTAGTTTCAAGTCAAACCTTATTGTTTTGAGATCAAAGGCGTTTATTTCATTCAACTTTTTAAAATACTCAAGGGAAATCGTTCTAAACATTTTTTTTAAAGTCATACCCTCCACCGTTCGAATGCTTAATTTTACTGTGCCTCCCCTCCAGACATTATTACTAAAAAAAAGTACTACAGTTTTGTAAATATACAGCTAAGAGTAGAAACAAGTCTCTTTTGAAAATTTGAAAACCTTCAATAAAGATAAAATTTGTTAATTTTATCAAATAACAAAATTCTAAATATTGTCTTAAATTAGTTTTATTATCCTGAAATTTATTTCAATGAATATTTTTAAATTGATAATTTCTAATGAAAACATTTTTTTTGACAAAAATTTATTATAATAAATACACATTTTTCAAAAAATCTATTTTCAAAGGTGACCTGTTTTCTACCATTAACGTAATAAACTCCATAAAAATATCAGAGTTTATTTATTGCGTATTTATTCTGTATTATTCTTTTCCACAAAAACAAAAAGATATTTTCTGGGTTCAATAAAACAACCATTTATAATCACACACTTTTCTGATATGACACGAAGAACAAACTACTTCTATTGACACCCAGAAAATCAATAATTTCTAAAAATGATTACTTTTTGAGCGCAGAAATAATATCCTTTAGCCAAATAATAAATAAAAAATGTATCATTTTATCTTTTTTATTGTGTTTATTCGGTGAGATCCTTGAAGCAGAAGCAGTTTCGCAAATTCTTTCACTGTATGGGTCTATGATGGTGAGAAACAAATGAAGATCGCCTCTACTTACACTTTCTAAGCGACTGGGAATTTTGACAGAATGAAAGACGCTCGGTTGAAGCCTGACTCAACTATTTAAGAAGTAAGGAAGGCAATGAAATATAAATTTATTTCCTGTCAAAGCAGTGAGGATTTCACAGCAATTTCCCAAATCGTCCATAAGTTATTGAATCCGTGATTAAATTTTAGCTTCAGCAGGCTTATTACTGTACGGCTCAACAAGGCTTAGTCGTAGCCGAATATCACGGTTAGTTGCATTTGTCCTATTTGGGTCAACTGCTCAGGTTAGAATATTGGCTTCCAGGCGATCATTGAACCTCATTTCCATATCAATGTGCAAATTCTTCACGTGTTTAAAGCGTACACTCTTTTATTTTTCTTTCCTACTCTAAGCACAAGGCCCGAAATTTTTGGGGAGGGAGCTTGTCTAATTGACCGACCTTAGTACGCAACTAGTACTTAATTTATCGACCCCGAAAGAATGAAAGGCAAAATGTACACTAACATATCATTCTCCTGCAGCTCCACCCCTCCTCAATGGAGATAATGAGTGGATATGCATCAACTAACGCCATTTCCCTTTTTCCTGAATAGGTTAAATTTTCCAAGAAAAGCATCTAGAAGCTTCTTTACAAATTTAAAGATTTGTATTTTTATCTTGTAGATGTTTGTTTAGCAAATTTATCTTCTCGAAAATATTTGAATGGTAGAATATGTCACACTTGGCAGCTAGGTTTTCTCCTCCAAGCTGCTTATCATTCAGAAACATTACAACACCGTCCTAAAGTTCAACGAAGCGATGCAGGCAATTAAGCCTTAGAGATTGTCACCAGATGTTTGAACTTCAAAGCAGTCATATATTTAATTCATATAAGACTTTCAAATGCCAACTCGATATTTTATTCATCAATGATTGATTATTAATGAGTCCCATTTTGAAATGAATCCTATATTTTCTGTCAAGGCAAAATTTACGATAGAAAAACTGCATAATATATATAAATGTGTGTGTATGTAGGATCTGTGTGCATGTTTTGAAGTCACAGAGAGTAATGGAAATTTTTAAGAAGAAATTGTGCGGTAGCATGCGAAGTCACGTGGCTTAATAGTTAGATCGTCGGGTTCGCAGTCATGCGGTAGAGTGTTCGATTCCCGGATCAGGCTGCGTGTTGTGTCCTTGAGCGAGGCACTTTATTTCACATTGCTCCAGTTCACTCAGCTGTAGAAATAAGTTGAGGTACCACTGGTGCCAAGCTGTATCGGCCCCTTTGCCTTTCCCTTGGATAACAACAGTGGCGTGGAGTGGGGTAGGATGGCATGGATGGCCGACTGCTGGTCTTCCATAAACAACCTCGCCCACACTTGTGCCTCAGAGGGTAACTTTCTTGGTGCAATCTCTTGGTCATTCATGACCGAAGGGGGTCTTTACCCTTCTTTATGTGGACACCCTTCATGGAGTTCTGCATCCACTCCCGATCCCTAAATGTGTCTGTGGGTCCAGGCTGAGAAACTATGCCATCACGTAGCTCATTATCTCACGCGGTTGGAGGTGCTTCAGAGAGAGAAGCTTAATTAAGGCGTTGGTTGGTTGACAGGAAATGACGGTGGGGGTTTTGGCATTGGTGTTGATGGTGGTCATGCTGAAGGAGCTGCGAGTAAATACTGGTGGTGGTGGAAGTTTATATGTGTGTGTGTGTGTGTGTGTGTGTGTGCTTGTGAGTGTATTGTATAAAGGATTGTGGGTAAGGCCAGAACAATTCGAAGTAAATGCAAGGTAAATCCCAAGAACGCAAATATATGAATGAATGTAGAGTTATCTTGCATCTTGCATACAATTTTTCGGGGTTATGACCCCATTTTCAAGAAACTAACGAATGCTGCCGATGTGCGTGTGTACACACAATATATTCTATACAATGCTTTATAGTAATTATTCCATATATATATGTGTATATATATATATATATATATATATATATATATATATATATATATGTATATATAATTGTCTATGATTATATATATATACACACATATATATATATACACTTATATACTTATATATATATATATGTGTGTGTGTGTGTGTGTGTGTGTATACATACACACGCGAATATATGTGTATGTATGTATGTATATATACGTATACAAACACACGCACGCACACACACACACACACACACACACACACACACACACACAAACAGATATATTGTATGTATATACGAGAAGGTGTTGAAAAGCTCCTGGCTTATACATCAGACCCAAAATTGCCGCAGGCACAAACGCCACCCGAAGTGTGCCGCCCCTTCAACCTCCCACCCCACCATTAGGCACGCTACTGGTATACATCCATACCCACATACAAATACTTACGCACACACTATGTTTGAAAATGTGTATAATTTATGCGTGTGTGTGTATGTGTGTAATTCATGTGTGTACGTACACGTATGTAGGTGTTTGATTTCATTAAAT
>NC_142936.1:88884330-88911830 GCF_046866305.1 Octopus bimaculoides | reverse complement strand
AGCACGATGGCCTCTATTTTGAATGCTTGACTGCTTTCATCGGAACTTGACCATTAAAGCAAATACGTTGCCAAAACATTGCAAAACTTATGACTCTACAGAATAAGTCTTTCGTTTGTAAAGTTGAGACTAGCTCTACGGAAATATTTATATTTGTTATTAGTGTAACAAGCCATAAAGTCGAAGAGAAATTATTATAACAGATATGTGATGAGGAGGCTAGTTATGGTGTATACCTTACCCGGCATCTCTCCGAGGTTGATAATAATAATAATAATAATAATAATAATAATAATAATGATTTCATTTAATAGTAAAGATACAGTTCCAGAAAGTGAGAGAATTATTTTAGTAAACTAAGACAATATGGTACAACATCAACAACAATAATTTCCGTGATGATGATGATGATGATGATGACGATAATGATGATGATGACGACGATGATGACGACGACGATGACGATGGTTATGATGATGATGATGACGATGATGGTGATGTTCCCAATGAAGATACTGATGATGGTGATAATGATAATTGCGATGTTACTGTCGCCATTCCATTATCTTCTTCTGCTGCTGCTGCTGATGGTGTTGGGGCTGTTAGAATAGAATTGCTGATTAGTTTGGAGCCATAGAGAGGTGCCAGTGCATTGTGGGATAGCTAATTAGTGCAGATAACATTTCTTAGATTAAAATATAATCACTTGGCGTGATTGTTGTTGTTGTCGTTGTTGCTGTTGCTTTTAATAATACCGCTGTTGCTACCGCAGTGATGATGATGATGATGATGATGGTGGTGGTGGTGATGATGATGATGATGTCGACGACCACGACGATGACGATGAGGCTGATGATGAGGAGGAGGAAGAGGAAGAGGATCGTAGTCAAGAAGTTGATGAGAGTGGTGGTGACGTAGACGGCAACGCTTGTTGTAATGATGACGATGGTGATGGTGGTGGTGTTGATGCTGCTGCTGCTGCTGCTGGTAAAACTGATGATGATGATGATGATGCTGTTGTTGATGATGATGATGATGATGATGGGTCTATAATTGAATTATTGTGTACGAGTGCATTTCAATCTTGGTTTCGTTCTTCTATTAATGTTTCTTCTTCTTGTTAATGTTGCTATTCCAATCGTTGCTCTTGTTTCTATAGCTTCCGTTATTATTTTGTGTCTTTCTTTCTATCTTTGTCTCCCTCCCTCTGTCTCTCTCTCTGTCTCTCTCTCTCTCTTGCAGTTGTTGTTATTCGCACCGTCTATTATTGCTGTTGTTGTTGTTGTTGATATTTACTCCAAATCATTCTAACCAATTCCCATTGACCACTTCCAACAAAGCGTCAGGCGAATATAAGCACCAGCATCAGTTCCACAAATCACTCACCCAACCCCAACACACACCTATTCAATGCATATTTAAAATAACAAATACAAGGCGCCAACAAAACAATTAATAAAATATTTAAATGAAATACGACTACATTAAACTTCTTTTTCAAAAAATCTAATCAAAAAAGCAGGTGGCAATAAAGTATGCTAAATCGGTTGACAATAAAGGAGCTAATAAAACGGTATAGAATTGGATGGTAAGAAAAAAGAATTTATAAAAATATTGCAATGAAGGGAAACAATAGCTTTGTATGTCGCACTTGCTGACCCAGAATCTAGAATGTTGTTGTTGTTGGCACTCCGTCGCGTACGACGTCGAGGGTTCCAGTTGATCCGATCAACGGAACAGCCTGCTCATGAAATTAACATGCAAGTGGCTGAGCACTCCACAGACACGTGGTACCCTTAACGTAGTTCTCGGGGATATTCAGCGTGACACAGTGTGACAAGGCTGACCCTTTGAATTACAGGCACAACAGAAACAGGAGGTAAGAGTCATTGAAAGTTGTGGTGAAAGAGTACAGCAGGGTTCGCCATCATCCCCTGCCGGAGCCTCGTGGAGCATAAGGTGTTTTCGCTCAATAAACACTCACAACGCCCGGTCTGGGAATCGAAACTGCGATCCTATGACCACGAATCCGCTGCCCTAACCACTGGGCCATTGCGCCTCCACATTATCTAGAATATTCAGACTTCATATTCGTCATTAAAAAAAAAAAAAATTTATTCCAAAGTGCAGCTTTTATTTAGGCGCAGTCACTTAGCGGTATCTCGGCCGTTGGTACGGTCTCAGTTCAAATTCCGTCCAGGTCGAATTTGCCTTTCATCCTTTCGGGGTCGATAAATTAAGTAGCAGTTGCGTCCTGGGGTCGATCTGATCGACTGCCCCACCTCCCAAAAGTATTTTGGGCCTTGTGCTTAGAGTAGAAAAGATTCTTGGAACATTAAAGGCGGCGAGCTGGCAGAAACGTTAGCACGCCGGGCAAAATGCTTTGCGGCATTTCGTCTGCCGTTACGTTCTGAGTTCAAATTCCGCCGAGGTCGACTTTGCCTTTCATCCTTTCGGGGTCGATAAATTCAGTACCAGTTACGTACTGGGTCGATAAATTCAGTACCAGTTACGTACTGGGTCGATATAATCGACTTAATCCATTTATCTGTCCTTCTTTGTCTCCTCTGTGTGTAGCCCCTTGTGGGCAGTAAAGAAATAAGAAACGTTAGCACACCGGGCAAAATGCTTAGCGGTATTTCGTCTGTCTTTGTGTTCTGAGTTCAAATTCCGCCGAAGTCAATTTTGCCTCTCATCCTTTCGGGGTCGATTAAATAAGTACCACTTGCTCACTGGGGTTGATCTAATCGACTGGCCCCCCTCTCCCAAAATTTTGGGCCTTCTACCTAGTGTAGAAAAGAATAAAAATTATTTATAAAAAAATATTGAAATGAAGGGAAACCATAACTCTATATTACGCACTTGCTGACCCAGAATCTAGAATATTCAGACATCATATTCATCATATTCATGAAACACGAAGCGGGATTGACTCTGAAACCACGGGATTACAAAGGGAGCATCTTAACCACGCAGCAATTCCTGGACATCAAATCACACTCCGTCATACTATAGCAACATTCAATTCAGTGTAGGGACATCCACTGAAATCGAACTATTATAGACGGCTCTTTGCAAGCTGCAACGAGGTCTCAGTAACTACTGTTATCTTTTACAATAAGATTCTTTCATGACAGATCACCGCTTTTAATGTAATAACAATAATAATAATAATAATAACAATCATTTCATCTCGGATCTTGATTAAAATTGCCGCACTGGATTATTTCACATGTCAAAGTGACGAATGTGAATAAAAATGTGATATGCCATACAGTTTCCGAGTTACGGGGTGATGAAAATTAGGGAAACGTTGTATACATCCATACAACGTTATAGAAAGATGAAACATTACATAGAATGAACGTAGTCAACATAATATTTCTTTTTATTTTAAACATCTACAAGAATACGTACAACATGAAATGCATTATACAAAACACTTCTTTGATCTGTTTTTTTCTTTCTTTCCAGCAACATATTCTCGTAAGAGAATTTTTTCATACCAGATCTTTGTTAGAATGTTATTTCTAAGAGACTCTATGCATAAAGAATGTAAAAGCTCTTCAGTCATGGAAGACTGAAATTTCTTCTTTTATAAGATAGCTTTGAAAAATTCAATTCTGCTCAACAGCTCGTGATAAGCACTGTGAGGTAGAGTTTAAGAATAAAATAACACTATATCTATTATACGGTTCTAAAGCAGACGACACTGAGATTAATATACACTAAACTAGATTAAACTACACTGCAGTATATCGAGAAAACAGGACTGTATTATATTAGTCCGGATTAAATTATTTTATATGCGGCCATACTGGAGCACCGCCTTAAAGGGATTTTTTTCCTTCAGTCGAAGAAATCGATCCCAAGGCGGCCTTGTCTCAAGCTCGTGTATGTTGGTACATCCGCAGCGCTGATTCCAAGTTATGTATTATACGTGCAGTTTCTTTTTTTTTTAATCTTTTTATAATATTTTCATAATGTTATCAAAAATGAACCTACACGCATCCAGATGTAGCTAAATAATACATCGATTGCCAACTTTCAGCCTGTTGTCAATTCTGAGTACATTCAAAATACGGATATCGCAAATAGCATTTGTTAACTATTTGGAAACAATACGAAACAAGAGAAGTTAGATTCAAAGTAAAAAGAAATATAATAGAGCAACGTGAGATGCACATCAATATCACCAACAAACACGTCAAACACATACATACATGCATTCTGGATAATTTTTTCCTTCCGAAGTCTCTCCTTGCTTCGACGAATGAGGGCTCAGTTAGAAACATCTGCACAGATAACCCCGTTGCCTGTTTCCCCATCGCAAGTGGACTTAGAAAGAAAGTGTGATGGCGTTAGTACTGGTGTCTTGGGTGTCTGAACAACCTGTACAATGCATATCGTTACAGTGGACATAATTTGTGCAGAGGCAGTCACACTTTACCACCTTTCAAACCACGTACTAGTGTGATGCAATAACATACATGCATATCAGCAGAATGGTAGAGCCGTTGGAAGAGGCAACAGGATATCTTACACCGCTAAGTTTGAAAGTTTGGCATATTATTGTTGTTGTTGTTGTTGCTGTTGTTGTTGTTGTCACCATCATCGTCACCATCACTGTTATTGCTACTAGAACATTAATAACTTGTATAAAATGATCTTCTACATGGAACCTTCCAATATATACAGAAATGACACACACACACTCAACAAAACTTCCTTTCTAAAAAAACACTTACAGCATTCTAGATACGGCTAATAGAGCTGACACCACAAACAACGTATGTGGTGGAATGTTTGCTTATAAAAACTTGTATATGCACACATGAGAGTAAGGGGACATCCGAGTAAGGCTGTGCACACGAACCCACACATATAGATGTGCATTGGAGTGCCTATAGCGACCTATCTATAGTGTTTGTAGGCTTTTTGGGTGCCTTGTATTTTTAAGGGTTTTTTTGACATATATCTTTTTTATATTTTTGCATGTCCCACATGCTATACCTTCATTTATGTATTCTTTATTATTATTTCTTTTTTTTTCCTGCTGTACCCTTATTTTTATTTTTATTTTTTTATTTTTATTTATATTTTGATTTCAATTTTATTTTTTATTTTTATTTCTATCTTATTTTTGCTGTTGTTTTTCTTCTGGTCTCTACCACACCTCTGTTTTTACCTCTTGCTCTACATTTGTATGTAACCCTTTGTGAATCTCTGAAGAGGCCTAGAGGTTCGGGCATGTAACTCCATTTCAAAATGTCATCCGATAATCACTCCGGAAAGGAATATTCAGATAGAATGGGGCTTGCTAAAACTAGGCCGAAACAGCTGTAAGATTAAACTTCTGTTCATCCTCTAATTCCTTATGTACTTTGTACCTCTATATGTAAACCATGTTGGCAAAATAACATAGTCTGCCATGGACACCTGTGCTTTGGTTCTTTCTTTCTTTTTCTTTTCTTCCTTTCTTTGTCACTTTTGCTATGAATTAAATTAATGAATTCAACGGGATACACCGTCTGCAAGTAGTTGGGTTCAGCATATTATCCTCCATTTTCTAATTGTTACACAAATTTTGGGTAAAGCCTCCACTTTTACCCGCTCCCATTGATTGCACCTAGGATAGCACTAGTGTAGCAATAATTGGGTACCCTCCCAGCAGTATACTGGATAGATACTATCCCTTAGTGGGTTGAACCCCCAACCCCTAACTCTCTCACGTTATATATATATATATATATATATATATATATATATATATATATACATATATATATATACACATATATTTCTCATGGATTAGTTCATGAACTTTGGTTCTTTTCTCTAAAACTATATATATATGTATGTATATATATATATATATATATATATATATATATATATATATATATATATATATACGTACGTATTCCTTCGTTCTTTTATTTGTTTCAGTCATTTGACTGAAGCCACGCTGGAGCACCGCCTTTAGTCGAACAAATCGACCACAGGGCTTATTCTTCGTTTCGGGGACTTAAACAAACCAGCATCGGCTGTCAAGCGATGGCGGAGGTACAAACACCCCCACACGTATATACACACACACACACACACACATGCACACACACACACACACACAAACACACACACACACATATACATAAAAATAAATATATATATACGACGGGCTCCTTTCAGTTTCCGCCTACCAAATTCACTCACAAGGCTTTGGTCAGCCCGCGGCTCTAGTAGACGACAATAGCCCAAGGTGCCTCGGAGTGGGTCTGAACCCGGAACCATGTGGATGGGAAGCAAGCTTCTTACCACACAGCCACGCCTCCACCTATTTACATCTTACCTTCCACGGGTTTTTCGTATCTAACTATGGCTGCAGTAAATGACGCTGTTCCAAACTCCAGATATCGAAAGATGGAGAATAAAAAATTACTACACAACAACTACAACAGAACAACGACAACAAAAGCAATAAAACTGATAACCACAAGCAGAACAATTACGAAAACTTTAAAATAGATTCTTTAACAGGATCCACAGCCACGACCACAAGAACAACAAGACGAGCAAATGAAAATGGAAAAACAGAATGAAGAGCGGCAGCGTTTCCACATTAATGACAACAATCATCATCATCACGATGAGCGTCATCATAAACATCATCATCATCGCCGTCGTCATCATGATCATCATCATCACTGTCATCATTATCATCGTCATTACATTCCGCATCATCATCATCATCATCGCAACCACCACCACCACCTCAACCACCACCACCACCACCACCACCACCTCAACCACCACCACCACCACCACCACCACCTCCACCACCACCACCACCACCACCTCAACCACCACCACCACCACCTCCACCACCACCACCACCACCACCACAACCACCATCACCACCAACACCACAACCACCAACGCCACTGTCGCCGCCGCCACCCACCCACTCTCACCCCCCACTACTTCCATCAACATGATTATCGTTATAAACTACAACTACAGCAACAACAGCAACAACAACAACAACAAGGACGTCGAGAACAATAACAACATCAACATTAACAACAGCAACAATAATAAAATCACAAGAGGGACGAGGGCTTCCTAACGAGAATCCTTCCCGAATTGCTAAATCAATAATCTATTTGGTATCTTGCTCATTTGCATAATATATTGGATGGAGTTGGTGGGAGGGGGATGTGTAGGGGAGTGGTGGTGGAGGTGGTGGGAGCGCAAGAGAGGGAAGGTAAGGGAAAAGGAGTGGTGGCGGTGGAGGGGAAGGAGATGATGGGAAAATCACGTCGATACAGCGATACAAAGGAATGTATGTGTCTGTGTGGTTGTATCTCTCTCTCTCTCTCTCTCTCTCTCTCTCTCTCTCTCTATCTGTCTGTCTGTCAGTCTATCTATCTATCTATCTATCTATCTATCTATCTATCTTTCCTTTTTTTTTTTTCGATCCCTTTTGATCGAACTCCCCCTTTTTCCCTTCCTACGATCCCTTTTGATCGACACCACCACTTTTTTCTTTTCCCCCTCCCAAAAAGAAAAGCTCTACATTGTATTTGTCCCATCTTCGTTGAGCCCTGTGTGGCTAATAAAAGAAATGTATCTATCTATATATCTATCTATTTATCTATCTATCTATCTCTCTTTCTATCAATCGATCGATCGATCTACCTATCTTTCTATTTATATATCTACCTATCCCTCTATCCCTCTATCTGTCTGTCTGTCTGTCTGTCTGTCCCTATATGTATGTATGTATGTATGTATGTATGTATCTATGTATCTATGTATCTATCTATCTATCTATCTATCTGTCTATGTACCTATATATCTATTTGGCTATCGATATGTGTGAGTGTGCATGCGTATGTGCATGTGTGTGCTTGTGTCTATTTACATGTGTATATAAATAGATTGATTAATAGATACATAAATAAGTTTCTTTATTAGCCACACGGGACCGAACACAGAGGGGACAAAATACTACGTAGAGCTTCTTTTTTTCGAAAGAAAAAGAAAAAAATAATAGCAGAAAATAAATTTCCGATCAAAAGGGATCGTGTAAAAAATAATAAATAAAAAGCGATCAAAAGGGATCGTGTGAAAAAAAATAAATAAAAGGGATCCTGTATCACAAAATATGAAAAATATCAATATATCAAAAATATAACAAGATTAGGTTTATCCGTGAAAAAAAAAGCCTACGAAAAAGACCACGGTAACCTCAGGCAGGGAGGGAATAAACACGTGAGAGCAGAGTGCTTTCTCTCTCTTTTTTCGATTTACAGGATCATGCTGAAAGTGGTTTCTTCATTCGTACGTACCATCTTTACTACATTCATCCGCCTTTTTTTGAAACTTTCACGAGACAAATCTTGCCTCTCACCTTCCTTTTCAAGTGGTACTTGACAAAGTTGATAAGCAATTGGTCAGAGAGGTAGTGTTTGTCTTTAACCTTTCGCTCGAATCCACCACACACATTCTTTCACCAAGGCCACCAGTACGATGAAGGGAAGGTGGCGGGGCATTTTCACGATAGACTCGGCCGAACACCGAATTTGTCCCACACGTGACAACAGCCGTTGGGCATAAGCCCACAGGTCCGAAATGGTTGGACACTGCACGCGTGCATACAGAACAGTTTCGTTGCTCTGATCGCATCTCGGGCAAGTCGGTCCGGTGTGTCTCGAACCGTGCATGTAGAGCTTATCCCGAACGGGCAACGCTTCTCGATAACATAAATAGATAGAAAACTTGATAGTTGAATTAATAGAGAGATAAATATTTGATGGATTCGACAGACAGACGGACAGACAGACAGACAGACAGATAGATAGATAGATAGGTAGATAGTTAGCTAGCAAGCTAGATAGACAGATGGACAGATAGACAGATAGTGAGAGAGAGAGAGAGAGAAAGAGAGAGAGAGAGAGAGAGAGAGAGAGATAGATAGAGAGAGAGAGAGAGAGAGAGTTAGCTAGCTAGCTAAATACATTTCTTTTATTAGCCACACAGGGCTCAACGAAGATGGGACAAATACTAGAGCTTTTCTTTTTGGGAGGGGAAAAGAAATAAAATAAAAAAAAGGGGGGGGGGTCGATCAAAAGGGATCGTAGGAAGGAAAAGGGGGTAGTTCGATCAAAAGGGATCAAAAAAAAAAAAAAAAAGGGCGATCAATAGGGATCGTGTATCACAGTAATGTTCTCGTGTAAAAGGAGGGGAGGACAGTTTAGGTTTGGCCGTGGAAAGAAAAGCCTGCGGAAAAGACCACGGTAACCTTGGTCAATATTCTCATTGAAGAAACTATAACAGTAAGTGACTCTCTTTTGCCTTTTTGTTTTCTTTTTTTTTTCTGGGATTTTTTTTTTTTTTTTTTTTTAGTTCACAGGGTTATGCTCAAGATGGCTCCGTCGTTCACACGTGCCATCCTTGCTACATTCACCCATCTTTTTTTTAAGCATTCACTAGACAAGACTTCCCTTTCTACTCTCACCTTCCTCTTCAGGTGATACTTGAAGAAGTTGATGAGAGATTGCCCAGAGAGGAAAGTCTTTGTCTCTAGACCTTTCAGACGCGTCCACCATACACATTCTTTCGCCATAGCCACAAGTACGATGAAAATAGCTCTTCCTTCCCGTTTAAAGGAAGGAGGCGCGACAATATTCACGATAGACTCGGCTGATAGACCGACTCGTCCCACACGCGATAGCAGTTGTTCGACGTAAGCCCACAGCTCGGAAATGGTGGGACACTGTACGAGTGCGTGCAGAACAAATAGATAAATAGAGAGATTGATTGGTAGCTAATTAACCAGCAAGCTAGATAAATAATCCCTTATATATATATATATATATATATATATATATATATATATATATATATATATATACAGAGAGAGAGAGAGAGAGAGAGAGAGAGAGAGAGAGAGATACAGAGATGGATACATAAATGGATGGATAGAGAATAAGAGAGAGAGAGCAAGAGATTGAAAAGGAGATAGAATTTATTTGACATAAACACTTACAGACGAACAGACAGACATATATGTCGATATATTGAGAGATCGATATAGGTATAGATCGATAGTATAGATAAATATTTTATTCAATTTCCAGAGATTTTTACATTACAAAATTATAGTTTACAATAATGGATTCTCAATTCAGAATCGTTTCGTTCTGTGTGAGTATGACTAGCGACGTGTGTGTTTGTGCGTGTGTGTGTATGTGCCTATGTGTGCGTGCACGTGCGTGTATATATGTGTGTGAGTGTGTATGTCTGTGCGTGTATGTATGTGTGTGAGTGTGTATGTCTGTGTGTGTCTTTTCTTATACATAAGTATGTATATATAGGCATATACGTAATATATATATATATATATATATATATATATATATATATATATATATATATATATATATATATATATATATATATATATATATATACATACATACACACACACACACATATATACACGATATCCATACATGCTTATATGTCCATACATATGCATAGATACATAGAAACATACGTTTGTTTGTTCGCATATGTCTCCACATTTGCGCGCATGTGTTTGTGAACACACACACCCTGATGCACACACATATATATATACGTGTCAGTATGCATATATATATATATATGTCTATATGTGTGTGTCAATGCGCTTCTGTATGTATGCAAGTACGTATATATGTATTAGAACGTCCTGCAAGCCTGATTAAGGGAAAAATTGAAAGCAATTTAAAATGCAATAAGGTCTGACAAGTGGTTGCACATATTTGCTATCTCTGTTTTTGGAAATTATTGAAAACAATAGAAAGAGGCAACGCTGGCGGCTGCAGTTTGTTTGTTCACAAGAACATCCTTGATTGTAAAAGAGCATAAATTAAAAGATAAAGGGAACCTGTATGCAAATATGTTCTTCTAGCTGGAAATAAGGGAGGCCTAATCATATTAATGATGTAAAAACGAAAAGAAAACTATCCCCGATAATTGAAAAAGGCTCCCTTAAACTTTTCCAGAATTACCTGTGATGTTGTTTACGTATGGAATATTTTTAGATGCTGTTGTAAAATATTATAAGGTCGTTTGTGTGGCTATGTGTGAATATGTTTGTGAATGGTCTGTGTGTGTAGATTGTGTGTGTGTGTGTGTGTGTGTGTGTGTGTGTGTGTGTGTGTGTGTGTGTGTATGTGTGTGTGTGTTAGTGTGTGTTAGTGTGTGTGTTGTTTATTTCGGTTGGCGAACGAATGATGATAAGCAATTAAGGATGGTAGTAACGACAAGATAGTGTTAAGAAGAAAGAGAAAAAGGAAGGAAAATGAAGAGAAAGGTGCGGAAAGAGATAGATAGATAGATAGATAGACAGATAGATAGACAGATAGCTGGATAGATAGATAGATAGATAGATAGATAGATAGATAGATAGATAGATAGATAGATAGATATACAGATAGATAGATAGATAGATAGATAGATAGATAGATAGATAGATAGTGAGAAAGAGAGTAAGGAAGAGAGAGATAAATCTGAGTGATGTTTCTCTGTCCGTTACGTCTTTATGTTCGTTAACTCGTCCTAGACCGTTGGTTCAAGGACAATGAATTTCATACCATGAACTCTCAGGGAGTATCGTAAAGTGGTTCAATTACTAAAAGGTCGCTTAAACGGGGCCCCACTTCCTGCATGCCCCCCACCTATTTTTACTGCAATTACCTCGTTCCTACGCTTATTGATTAAACTATGATCAGCATCAGTATCTAGCACATTTGCAGGAATAAATCTGGGTAATAAGTTATAAAGGGTTATGACAGGTACGCCTCAAGTGTGGTACTGTGGATATTTGCATTTTGTACCTAACGAAGCCTATTTCTGGCATATATATATATATATATATATATATATATATATATATATATATATATATAATTATTAATAAATCTCAGGGTAGCAAAAATATTTAGATATTCTTTTTGCTACCAGTGGTCTAGCGAGAAGAAAAAAACTAGTCAATACACTATATATATATATATATATATATATATATATATATATATAAATAAATAAATATATATATATATATATATATATATATATATATATATATATATATATATATATATATATATATATATATATATACAGTGTACATTTAAACACATAAGAGAGATGTCAATAATAGGACATCTAACCCGCTAGAAGGAGCAGTCAAACTCCAAACCAACCACGATTAGGGATAATTTCGAAAGAGAATGAAAAATAAAGACAGTTACCATCTATTTCCTGAACCAAGGTTTCAATGTATATATATATATATATATATATATGGAACAAAAACGCAATAGGGGGCATTAAGACGTTCGGACAGATAGACAAGAGAAACAACAGTTAGAAGGACAGGCAAAAAAAGACGGTTTATTCTTGGTTTTCTTTCATCAGTCAAGTCCCAGAAGTCACAACCATTTCAGGCAGTTACATTTCATATGGTTCGATCTGGTTGTCCCCCCAAAAGTCAAAGCTAAGAGTGTTAGACTCCTTTGTAAGAAAGCTAGCGAATGTGTACGGCAACAAAGACGAAAAGAAAACAAAAAAAAACGGAGAATATGGTACACAATTACGAATACAGCAACAAGAAATAACAACTGGTGTCTTTCGACTGAGAACGATTCAAATTGAGCTGGCGTTTATGAAGTGAAAGCCTAAAGTCAGGAACATGGGAGATGGACACAAGACGTGATGATGGTCGGCAATCAAGCCAAGAAATAAAGATCATGGCTGGCCGGACACCGATCACGTGGAAGGGGGAGAGTGGGTGGGGGACAGCGGGATTGGAGAATTAGAAAAAAATCAGAGAAAAAGGAAAAGGTGCAGGGGAGATATACGAGTGGGAAATACTGGGAGTTAAAGAAAGAGAGGGCCAAGAAATGTGAGAGGAAAAGAGAGGGAAAAGAAGAAAAATGAGAGGGGAAATAAAAGATAAACTAAGAGTCGTACAAAATTTAGATACATACCTACTATAAATTGAGCACAAGGGTGTACGTACACCGCTATATATATATATATATATATATATATATATATATATATATATATATATATATATATACATATATATATTGGATAAACTGCCTATATGACCATCCCCAAGTACAACAACATCTGTTTCAACACACGATTTCACATCAAAAATCTTGCAAAACAAATATATATATATATATATATATATATATATATGTGTGTTCCTTTCTGTAGAAGAGGGTAGGCTCGAGACGTTGAAGACTTTCTCAATTCCCGAGCGTTATACTATATATATATATATATATATGAATGGAACAAAAATGCAATAGAGGACATTAAAACGTTCGAACAGATACACGATACAACGGCGGACAATAGAAACAGCAATTAGAAGGACAGGTTTATGTATGTATGTATGTATGAAGGTTTTTTTAAATGAGAATAATTTCAGTACATGAAAATGTTCTGGGAATAACTGAATGGCGCGAGACTTATGACGTGTTCGCCTTTGGCGTTTCGTAGTTGATCATTGCTTTTCTTTATTTTGAAGAAAGATATTTTGAACTTTTTCCATTTGCACAAATATTGGAATGTTCACCACATGGAACATTTCAACGCGATGAACATTTGATTTGTTCTTTATGTAGTCTAACGCAATTTAATCATTTTGATCCTGTTCGGCCGATAGAAATTTCATTAAATTTTGGTAAGTGATGCAGTAAATCAGATTTTTTGCTTTGTAATTTATATGTGCATTGTCCTTCAATTCTTTCCAATCGTTGTATCCTTTGGTTGTTCCCTGTTCAATTATTTCACAAGTCCCAAGGTTTTGGCAGTTTGCTATCTGTTTTTTTAAAAATTCTGAACAAAGAAAAAAATCAAAAGAGGAAGAAACACTACAGTTAACAATTCTACCATTTTTGCCATCATTGTATTCAAGTCTCTGACATTTCTATCACTTCTATTACCTTTTTATTCTGCCTTACCCTCTACCAATTCTAGCATTTTACCATGATTTTATTTTTTATGTTTTATTTTTTACATGTTTCATTTTCTCGACAGCGGTCATGCTGGGGCACTGCCTTGAGAAGTTTTAGTCGAATGAATCAATCGCAGTACTTTTTTAAAGTCTGGTACTTTACTATCCGTCTGTGTTACTTAACCACTATGTTAAGGGGGTGTGAACACTCCGATGGTGAGGGACAAACGCAGGCTCAAAGATGCCTCAGAAACCTATATATATGTGTATATATATATATATATATATATATATATATATGTGTGTGTGTGTGTGTGTGTGTGTGCGCGTGTATACATACATATATAGTTAAACTTTACAGAAAAACAAAAGACGAAGACAGATGTATAAACAACAAACAGGTGTATTAGCTTAACGCTCAAGAAGGTGAGAAAGTCTTTTATGGTTCGAGCCTATGCTTTTCGGCAGAAAGGAACGCGAGTAAATAAACAGGGGACGAATGAAAGAAAGCTTTTGGAGCTAGCGGTAAAGAACAGATGTATTAGTTTAACTCTCGGGAAGTGACAAAGTCTTTCATGTTTCGAGCCTACGCTCTTCAACAGAAACGAACACAGAAATAAACAGAGAGAGAAAATAGAAAAAGGTTTAATGGCTAGCAATAAACGACGGACTTTTTTCAGTTTCCGTCAATCAAATACATTCAGAAGGCTTGGGTCGGCCCGAAATTATAGAAGAAGCTATCTGATCAAGATTCCACGCAGTGGGTCTGAACCCAGAATCAAGTGGTTGGGAAGCAAATTTTTACTACGCAGTAATTTTTGCTCCTTGCCCCACTTTCTACCACTCCTACCAGTTCTGCAGCCACTTTGTTCATCACTCTAATAGATCTGCTGATCCAATACACTCTACATGTAAATGATAGAGAATCGTTGACTTAAAGAACCGCAGATTTTGAATGCTGGATAGTCTCGATACATATAAACTTTAGTAATCAACTGGTACTTAATTTAACCTTGCCAGCAAAAAGAATGGCACAGAGGGTCTCGGCGGTACCTGGGTTCATGGCGTAAAGTACAAGGTTTAATAAACACATTAAAGCATTTTGATCATTAGCCCTATACCAATTCTTGGGATTTTCACCGTTCTTTTCTACGTTATTAATGTAGATTTCTAATACAGGTTTGCAATTATGGCGTGAGAAATAGTATAGCTAATTAAATTCGATCTCAAAACGTGACTGGTGTATATTTTTTCAATGATATGTAAAATCGAGCTAGGTCGTGTTTGAACTTATATAAGGAAAGAAGGTAAATATAGACAACAACAATTTTATGTACATTGCTCAACCGCGTCTTACATTTTCGCCCAATTCAGCAAAATTTCGATGTGAATAATATTATAAATATAATAAAACAAAATCAAACACTAGATTCTCCAGTAACGTTGTCTGATCTGTGCTCTTAGTTTTTCACCTTACCACATCAGAGATTTCGGTGGGCGGCAGCGATAGCGGTGGTGTCAGGGTGCAATTCATGGACGGGGAATGGCGTTTGCCGCACATGAAAGAAAAGAGACTACAAGGGCAATTTCAGCATAGAATGAAAAAAATCCCCAAAAAACAAAAAACACACACACACAAAAATCACATAACTGTTATAACTTTTTTTTTCTCTCTTAGTCCAATAAATCGAAACGTCATCATTCCTCATTCACGTATTTTCGAGTAACCTCCAGTCGTTAGAAATGAAAAAGAAAATAACAAACAAAAAAGAAAAAAACAAACAAACAAAAGAAACCATCGAAAAACAAGATCACAAACAACAACAACAATGAATACAGCAACAACAACAACTACGGCAATAACGAAAACAACATCAAAAATAAATAAAAAGGAGTCAGAGCAAACAAAAAAAATTTTCTTCCTCCCATACACATGAACGAAAAAAAAAAAGAAATAACAACGACGACGACAATAACAACAACAACAACAACAACAACAATAATATTAATAATAATATTAGTAGTAGTAGTATTAGTAGTAGTAGTAGTAGTAGGAGGAGGAGGAGGAAGAAGAAGAGAAGTGGTGGTGGTGGTGGTGGTGGTAGTAGTAGTACTAGTAGTAGTAGTAGTAGTAGTAGTAGTAGTAGTAGTAGTAGTAGTAGTAATAGTAGTTGTAGTAGTAGTAAGGATAGCAAAATAATGATAATCTCAACAAAAGTACGAATAGGAATACTAATAATATCAATATTTCTTTCTAATTAATAATAATCATTTCCAATAATAATAATAATAATAATAATAATAATAATAATAATAATAATGATGATATTAATAATAATAATAATAATAATAATAATAATAATAATGATAATAATAATAATAATAATAATAATAATAATAATAATAATAATAATAATAATAATAATAATAATAATGATAATAATAATAATAATAATAATAATAATAATAATAATAATAATAATAATAATAATAATGGTGATAGTAATTATGATAGTGATAGTAATGAAAATGATAACTAATAAAATATAATTAGTAATAATAATAATTATAATAATAGCAATGATGATAATGACACTAATAGTAATGATGATAATGAAAAAAATAATTAAAATAAAATAATACTAATAATAATAGTTTTAAAGGCAACGATAATATCTTCTGCAGCAGGTTGAAAAATGGTTATTGATGAGGATCTTGGTGATCTGACACAGGTTTTGACAAGAAAATATCAGGTTTTATGAGTGATTCTGCCGAGAAATACTTAATTAAGTTTGACACATGAAAGCTAGCACATATTTCTGGGCTACATTTTAATGCGAAAATAAATTATATTTAATTTCATATTAATAAAGACATTATTATTACTATTATTATTATTATTATTATTATTATTACCTCCGCCAAGGAAGGAGGTTATGTTTTCATCGGCGTTGGTTTGTCCGTCTGTCTGTCTGTGTGCAGAATAACTCAAAACGTTGTAAACGGTATTTGATGAAATTTGCAGGAAAATTTGGTAATGACACAAGGAAGAGATGATGAAATTTTGGTAGTGATCAGGGAATTTTTAAGGATTCTTGAATGATTTTTCATTTGCTATATTCACTTCACATGAAGTATTACAATGTTACGTTCTTTGATTATCTCCCTTGAAAACACATCGTTTCCACATAACCTATGGTGGCGTTGCTGTTTAGAGACAGTGTTGATGATGATGATGGTTGAGATAAGTATGGGAGGAGGATAAAATAGTATCGGTGGTTATAATAGCAACAGGAGTGGTGTGATGTGTGATTGCTGAGGTGATGGTGGTAATAGTGGTGTGGATGATAGTGTTAGTTGTGTGATGGTGGTATTGCAGTTGTTATAGTGGTTGTGGTGGTGAAAGTGACTGTCAAGGTAACCGTCAGGATAACATTGACGGCGCAGTATGTGGGTGAAGTGGACGCAATGACAATGGTGATGATGATGCTGGTGGTTGTGAACTGCTTCAGATGATTCCTGTTTTTAAAGGGTTTTTTCTTAAAAATCATATGGCTGTGTTATTTTTCTTTTTTTGCCCCCGACAAGGAGGTTATGTTTTGGCCAGCGTTGGTTTGGGAAATTGAGCGATTTTCAGCATGCGTGTATATGGGTGGAAATGGACTGCTTGGTGGAGGTCTGCGCTCTCCGAGTGCTTTTCTAGTTATTATTATTATTATTTTATGTTTGACTTTTGCTTTGCATTTGTACAAGTTGGATCCAAGTCTCACCCAGAGACCTCAAGAGACAACAAGTTAGAAGTTCATGTAGGTGTTATGCCTAGGGTATTATTATTATTATTATTATTATTATTATTATTATTATTATTATTATTATTATTATTATTATTATTATTGAGTGAGAGAACAGTGCATGCCCTCAAAGTGACACTGGGGTACAAATATACGAAGCCCAGTATACCCATCATGACTACACGTCTGATAAGGGTACACTAGGCACATGCATCACAACCTTGTGTGCGTGACATGGTAATCTCATACCAAGATAGACAGCGCGTGACCTTGCATGTGGGACCCAGTTAGAATTTTCTTCAGGTCCAGTAGGCCATCCCGCTCAAAAGGTCCCTGAATAAGGGTTGTTTAAGGATGTTGAACGAAACATCCATGCTTTCAAAGGTGAATTATTCAAGCCCCAAAGAATTCCTCTCAACACATGGCTATGATGCTCTCCCACTACTTCTGCTCGTGATCAGAGATGCACATATCGTCAGCCACCAAGGGACATGCTCAACTGGTTAAGGTCAAACAACTGACAAGCAAATCTGTGGTATTGAGCTGAATATTTGCTGTAGCCCATTTTTTATACCAAGACAAAACAACGTACATGATAACACATTCAATCAGTTGAGAAGCCATGAGAGTCACTGCCTGGTACTGCATCAGGGCAATTATGAAAACAAATCATTCTTCTTCTTCTTCTTCTTCTTCTTCTTCTTCACAACATCATCATCATCAACAACAACAACAACAACAACAAAAACAATAATAATAGTAATAATGGTTATATGCATAGTAATCATAAAAACAACACTAATAATGACTACGACTACTACTACTTCTACTACTACTTCTACTACTACTACTACTACTACTACTACTACTACTACTACTAATGATAATAATAATGATAATAATAATGAAGATAATAATTCTCCAATTCTGAAGCAGGACAGAATTTGATCCTCACACAACAGAATAAACTGCGTTGCAGTCTGATAACCCTCGGCCAAAGTAATTAATTAGTATAACTGACAAGCGTAATTAATGTTGCCCACCGCCATACCACCATCATATATGTCTCCATCCAAGACAAACATATTATAAAGGTAATTACAACTGAAAGAAACTCCAAGATAATTAACAACTTTGCATATTCAAATAAAACAATTGTCAGATGTAGCAATTATTAATTGCATCCTAATCGTGAAATTATATGGCTGCGAATACAGGCACTATCTATCTATCTATCTTGTCCCCTCTGTGTGCAGCCCTGTGTGGCTAATAAAAGAATGTTATCTATCTATCTATCTATCTATCTATCTATCTATCTATCTATCTGCCCGCCCACCTGCCTGCCTGTCTGTCTGTCTGTCTGTCTGTCTGTCTGTCTGTCTACCTATCTATCTATCTATCTATCTATCTATCTATCTATCTATCTATCTACTGCTTGAGATGCGGTCAGAGCGACGAAACCGTTCTGCACGCACTCGTGCAGTGTCCAGATATTTCAGAGCTGTGGACCTTCGTCGAACGGCTGTTGTCGCGTGTGGGACGAGCCCACTTATCAGCCGAGTCTATCGTGAATATTGTTCCGCCACCTTCCTTTAAACGGGAAGGAAAAACGGTTTTTATAACACTGATAGCTATGACAAAAGAATGCGTGTGGTGGACGCGTTTGAAAGTTCTACAAACAAACACTTTCCTCTCTGGTCAGTCCCTCGTCAACTTTTTCAAGTACCACTTGAAAAGGAGGATGAGGATAGAGAGGAAAGTGTTGTCGAATGAAAGTTTCAATAAAAAATGGGTAAATGTGTCTAGAATGGTAAGAATGAAAGACGACACCATTTTAAGCATAGACTTGTAACAAAAAGAGACAAAAAGAGAGAAGGTACTTACTTTCATGTACCTTTAAAAAACAAAAAAAAGCCTGAGGTGACCGTGGTCTTTTCTGTAGGCTTTTCTCTCCACGGATAAACCTAATCTGTTCCCCGTTTTTTACATTGACTGTGATACACGATCCATAGTGATCGCCCCCACCCACGTTTTTTTTGTTTTTTTTTCTTCCCGCGATCCCTTTTGATCGAAATCCCCACCTTTTTTTCCGCGATCCCTTTTGATCGAAATTATCCCCCCCCCCCGAAAGAAAAGCTCTACTTTGTAATTTGTACATTTTCTGTATTTAGCCCTGTGTGGCTATAATAAAAAGATATCTATCTACCTAGCTACCTACCTACCTACCTGTCTGTCTGTCTGTCTGTCTGTCTGTCTATCTGTCTGTCTGTCTATCTATCTATCTATCTATCATCATGGACGGACGGTAGACACATCGGCTCCCATGTAAGTTGCATTTTTCACCTCTTAAAAGACCTATTTCGTTTTAAAATTTTGTATAAGTTGTGTATAACACAAAATACTTCGTGAACATATATTTTTCAAATCGGAAATAGCTCTATTTAGAGCCTTATTTCCAAAAATTCAAACATATCTTCCTCGTTCCTAGCCATATTCTTTAAAACGAATATGGCTAAGGTTTTCAACGAGGCCGACTTCCCGCTCCTAATGCCAGAGGCGAAAACACTTAATGCCGTTCCGCATGAACGCAGACAAGTGATGAAGAAGAGCAATGATTCTGAGTCAACTGCTGCTGCCTCAACCACCACCACTACCACCATCACGTGTACAAACTCTGCTGCTACAGCAGTCTTGCCTGCCACCGTCACCAGTGACAACAACAACAACAACGACAAAGACAACAACAACAACAGCAACAACAACGACAACGACACAAATGTCCTTGCTAACACGACCACTGTCCTCACCACTGCTACTACCAGTGACAATAACAACAGCAACAACAACAGGACACCGACCTTCAACACCAACACCACCACTACTTCGACAAACTCTGCCGCCACTACCACCACCTTTGAACCTGGCAGTACCAACACCACTGTCAATACCACCATCAACAACTACAAGACGAACAAGATAAACAACACCACAAACGCCACAAACAACATATCTGCCAGCATCACAAAAACAAATTTTGCCGATGCAACGAAAGAAAAAAGAACAATATTAACATTCACCCAAAAACAAATCAATGACACAAAATCCCTTCTCACGAAAGAAGGTGACACTGTACAAATACACATACCAAAAGCAATTATTGAAAATACAAACAAGAAGCACATATCATACAGACTTATCAACAAGAAAACGAAGCGACCGGAGAGTTTCTCCACCCAAAAAATTGAGATTTGTCTCAAACCGATATGGCCCTTTCAAAGTCATGTTACTTGGGGACGAAAATTTGCCACGGTCCTAGTACGCTTTAAGAGCGAACAGTTAGCGAAGGAATTTTCAACACTCTCTCTCCACACAGATGACTTGGTGATGATACCGAGTTATCTTGGACAGAGAGTGACGAAGGTGACAGTAAAGAATGTCCCTTCACAAGTGGAAACCCAGTGGATAGTAGGTTCTATATGCCTCGAAATGGAGGAGGCAAATATATTAGAAATTGCTACTGCAGAGGAGAAAAACTGGGAAGGGGGAAAAAAAGTCGAAGTCCTCCTCCATATCACTGAAGAGGAGTGCCAAAAGATCCCCACACACATCCAACTGGCAAAGGACCACAAGTTATATGTAGTGGTGGAAGGAAGGCGGCCACGTTGTTATGTATGCGGCAGCGAGGCACACCTCAAGGACAGTTGCCCAACCGCCGCCAACCAAAAAAAGCAACAAGGGCAACCACCAAAACCCGGAAAAAAAACCCTACTACCAACACCACCATCAACAATCAAAACAAGAGAAACACAAGCAACACTGGCAACTGAGAAGACAACAGCATCTGCAAAAACAACAAGTGAGGAAGCAGGGGAAAAGAAAGAAAATTCCAAGACTGTTTCCCCCTCCCCCACATCACACACACCTCACACAAATAACAAGCCATCAGCACCAACAAAAACAGCAACACAACCACTCACACAAGCACACACAGACGCTCACAATTTGCCCCTACCCCCTTCCGATTCCTCAGAACCTTCGTCGGAAGATGAAAGTAATGAGCAATGGCAAATAGCCCAGAAAGGAAGGAGGAAGAGGAGCAAGAAAAGAAAAGCAAACACAAACAAAGCAGGGAGATACACAACTCCCGAAAACACTCCAGACACCAACACAAGCACACACAACTACAACACAAGCAACAAAACCCCAAAAGCAAGTACACACACAATGCTCACTGCCATCAACACAAACAACTCAGAGTTGATGGAATACATCAACACAAAAACAAACATAACAAACGAAGACATAAAAACCAGCAACCACCCATACACAACACCGCCAGAACACATCAAAATACTACACATAACACCAACCCTGCACCACACACTAAAATCTATTTTTCCAAAGGCAGTTGGCAAATGCCAAAAATACCTGGCGAAAAAACTATATAGTGATCTCCTCGAAGAAAACCCGAAGGAGGAGACACAAAAACTCTCAAACGGTAAGTGACTCTCTTTATAAAACTTTAACACTCAAATCAAAATGATGCTCAAGATTGGTTGTGTAAATGCGCGTGGCTTGGGGTCCCCTTGGAAACAAGGGTACCTCCTAAATGACATAAAGTCACATAAACTAGAAATCATAGCCATAAGCGAGACCAGACTCCATGATACGCGGGCCCTATCGTCCATGTTTGGCAGACAGTTTAACATTTATTTTTCTCCCTGTCTGCCGAGAATGGGCGGTAGTGGCACGGCGGTACTCTTTCGCAAGAGTCTGGATCTCGAAGTAAAGACAGTATTCATAGACCCGGAGGGTAGATTGGTTGTTCTGGATGTCGATGGCAGCGATGGGTGTGCTTTTCGACTCATATCAGTATACGCACCACCTTTAACAGGTAGGCCGGATTTCTTTCGACGTCTAGAAGTATTCCTAGGAACGTCTCGTCCTTTACTTTTAGTGGGGGATTGGAATGCTACCTTGGACACGCATCTAGACTATGTTGGCAGAGATAGGAATAGACGGGGATGCAAATGCCTCAAAGACCTGCTCAGACGCTTTCAACTGTCTGACAGGTACCGACTCGATTACCCGAATGCGCCAATGTGGACATGGACAAACCGCATCGGGTCGTCGAGATCGTATCTAGATAGAATACTGTGTAGGAGAGTAGATAGAGATAGCATAGGGTGTCCACAATTTCACATAGTCAGCTACACGGATCACAAACTTGTGACGTGTACGCTAGACTTAGATAAGACACATAGGCAGGGCTCCGGTTACTGGAAACTAAACGCGTCTTTCCCGTCGAGACCAGTTTTCAGAGACCGGATTAGCACGTTAGTAAAGAGGGCTTTGACAGGAGCCATCATCAATAACAAATGGTGGTTTGCCCTCAAGAGAGCAATAAAAGCAGAAGCGGTTAGGTATAGCAAAGCACTAGCCATAGACAGAAACAGAGTAGAGGGTGAACTAGTTAAGAAGCTAGAAGAGGCAATTAGAAGTGGCATCGCATCCGACGTTTTGGCGGCGAGGTTGGCCCTTGACCAACACTTCAACGCCAAACACGAAGGGTGCGTTGTCAGGGCTAGGATGCGTGCTCTAAGAAACGAAGGTGTTGGAGCCGCACGAGAGGCCCGGGTGGCGGAGGCGCAACAGGGCAACAAAGCCACCATTCGGTCTCTGGTGGACGAACAGGGGCGCGAACTGCTCGAGCCAAGCAAAATGTGTGAGGCCTTTCAGCGGCACTTTGCTCGACTGTTTGGGACGAATGGCGAGCGAGAACGCAGGGTGGACTTCAGTGCCTACCTGCACAGCCTGCCACGACTCTCGGCAAGAGAGGCGGAGTGCTGCGAAGGTGCCATCACGGCGGCGGAAGTGAGGGACGCGATGGCGGGATGCTCGAGGGACAAATCTCCGGGTTTGGATGGTCTGCCCTACGAGCTTTACAACTGTAAGCCAGACTTGTTTGGAGACGTCTTGGTGGCGGTGTACTGCAACTGGCAGCAAAACGGGAGCATTCCCGGTTTTGTGAGTCGAGGAGCCGTAACGCTGCTGAAGAAAGATCCAAACAAGGGGGACGTCATAGATAACTTTAGGCCCATCACTCTGCTCAATGCAGACTTGAAAATTTTGGCCAAGGTGTTAGCCAAGCGGTTGGCGCTTGTCATCGAGAAACTGATCGGCAAGGCGCAAACGTGCGCGGTGCCGGGCAGGAGCATTCATGACAACCTCCATCTGATGCGCTACATCATAGAGAGGGTAGTTAAGGAACCTGGCATGGGTGGGGCCCTGATCAATTTAGATCAATCGAAAGCTTTCGATAGGGTAGACCATCAATACTTGGAGGCTGTCCTCATAGCAGCCGGCTTCGGTCCCATTTTCCGCGGCTGGATGGCTGCCTTGTACAGAGGCATCCGTTCGGTAGTTCGCGTCAATGGGCATCTATCAAGACCCTTCGACATTGCACGTTCGGTCCGTCAGGGATGCCCCCTCTCGTCGCTTCTGTACGTGTTGACTCTCGAGCCACTACTGCGGAAGCTGGCGACGCTGAGGGGCATCCCGCGAGAGTTGGGATGCGGGACGAGCGTGTCGGCATACGCGGACGACGTCACCGTCATAGTGTCTAGCCAAAAGCACATCGAGCTTGTCGGCGAGACACTGAGAGACTACGAAGCGGTAACGGGAGCGAAAATCAACCGGGATAAGTCAGTGGGCTTGCGGCTCGGCACCTGGAGAAGCAACCCCATGCCGTCAAGTAGCGCCTCCGTCGTGGGACGTTGGACTGACGGTCCGGTTGAGATGCTCGGGGTCTGGTTCGGTCCAGACCTCCAAACGGAGAAGAACTGGGACGAGATAACGAGAAGGGTGGCCACTCTAGCCCGGCAATGGGCCGAGAGGAAGCTTTCCCTGAAAGGTCGGGCGGAGGTGGCGAACACGTACATCGCGTCCGTCATCTACTACCGCCTGACCGTCGTTCCTTGTCCCGACCCTACCATCACCAAACTGGAGCGCATCCTCTTCCGCTTCTTGTGGAAAGGAAGCGTTCCGATGGTTAGGCGATCCGTTTGCTGCCAACACCCGTTAAAAGGAGGACTGGGCATGCCGTGGTTGATGATGCGCAGACACGCGCTGAGACTGCGACATCTCCGGCTCTACGTAGACAGCGGTGAACAGGTGTGGTCACCGTTTGTGCGGCGCGCTTTCCCGCAGCTCGTCTCCATGACCGAACTGCAGTCATGGATCAAGAAGAGGCCGAGGAAGGGCGAATGGCACCGCGAGTGTCGCGCTGCTCTTCGGCAACTCCAACAACCCGGGTCAACCTTGAGCGACTGCATCACAACTAACGCATTCTATAGTGGATTAGTGGAGGGAAGGTACGACGACGATCTCGGGGCGAACCTGGGCGTCGACGAGGAATACCTGACCCGCCTGTTTAAGACGACCTTCGGGCCGGGACCTATGGACAACTTCCAGAGATCCCTGGCCTGGCAGTGCTATCGAGAAGCACTACCCGTTCGGGATAAGCTCTACAGGCATGGCTCGAGAAACACGGGGCCGACCTGTCCGAGATGCCGGCAGAGCGACGAAACCGTTCTGCACGCACTCGTACAGTGTCCCACCATTTCCGAGCTGTGGGCTTACGTCGAACAACTGCTATCGCGTGTGGGACGAGTCGGTCTATCAGCCGAGTCAATCGTGAATATTGTCGCGCCTCCTTCCTTTAAACGGGAAGGAAGAGCTATTTTCATCGTACTTGTGGCTATGGCGAAAGAATGTGTATGGTGGACGCGTCTGAAAGGTCTAGAGACAAAGACTTTCCTCTCTGGGCAATCTCTCATCAACTTCTTCAAGTATCACCTGAAGAGGAAGTTGAGAGTAGAAAGGGAAGTCTTGTCTAGTGAATGCTTCAAAAAAAGATGGGTGAATGTAGCAAGGATGGCACGAGTGAACGACGGAGCCATCTTGAGCATAACCCTATGAACAAGAAAAAAAAAATAAAACAAAAAGGCAAAAGAGAGTCACTTACTGTTATAGTTTCTTCAATGAGAATATTGACCAAGGTTACCGTGGTCTTTTCCGTGGGCTTTTCCTTCCACGGCTAAACCTAAACTGTCCTCCCCTCTTTTTACACGAGAACATTACTGTGTGATACACGATCCCTATTGATCGGCCTTTCCTTTTCTTTTTTTTTCGATCCCTTTTGATCGAACTGCCCCTTTTTCCCTTCCTACGATCCCTTTTGATCGACACCACCAATTTTTTTTTTTTTTTTTTTTTTTTTTCCTTCCTTCCCCCTCCCAAAAAGAAAAGCTCTACATTGTATTTGTCCCATCTTCGTTGAGCCCTGTGTGGCTAATAAAAGAAATGTATCTATCTATCTATCTATCTATCTATCTATCTGCCTGCCCACCTACCTGCCTGCCTGCCTGTCTGTCTGTCTGTCTATCTACCTACCTATCTACCTGTCTGTCTGTCTATCTATCTATCTATGTGGAGTGGATTAGTGGAGGGAAGGTAAGACGACGATCTCGGGGCGAACCTGGGCGTCGACGAGGAATACCTGACCCGCCTGTTTAAGACGACCTTCGGGCCGGGACCTATGGACAACTTCCAGAAATCCCTGGCCTGGCAGTGCTATCGAGAAGCACTACCCGTTCGGGATAAGCTCTACAGGCATGGCTCGAGAAACACGGGGCCGACCTGTCCGAGATGCCGGCAGAGCGACGAAACCGTTCTGCACGCACTCGTACAGTGTCCCACCATTTCCGAGCTGTGGGCTTACGTCGAACAACTGCTATCGCGTGTGGGACGAGTCGGTCTATCAGCCGAGTCTATCGTGAATATTGTCGCGCCTCCTTCCTTTAAACGGGAAGGAAGAGCTATTTTCATCGTACTTGTGGCTATGGCGAAAGAATGTGTATGGTGGACGCGTCTGAAAGGTCTAGAGACAAAGACTTTCCTCTCTGGGCAATCTCTCATCAACTTCTTCAAGTATCACCTGAAGAGGAAGTTGAGAGTAGAAAGGGAAGTCTTGTCTAGTGAATGCTTCAAAAAAAGATGGGTGAATGTAGCAAGGATGGCACGTGTGAACGACGGAACCATCTTGAGCATAACCCTATGAACAAGAAAAAAAAAAAAAAAAAAAAAGGCAAAAGAGAGTCACTTACTGTTATAGTTTCTTCAATGAGAATATTGACCAAGGTTACCGTGGTCTTTTCCGTGGGCTTTTCCTTCCACGGCTAAACCTAAACTGTCCTCCCCTCTTTTTACACGAGAACATTACTGTGTGATACACGATCCCTATTGATCGGCCTTTCCTTTTCTTTTTTTTTTCGATCCCTTTTGATCGAACTGCCCCTTTTTCCCTTCCTACGATCCCTTTTGATCGACACCAATTTTTTTTTTTTTTTTTTTCCTTCCTTCCCCCTCCCAAAAAGAAAAGCTCTACATTGTATTTGTCCCATCTTCGTTGAGCCCTGTGTGGCTAATAAAAGAAATGTATCTATCTATCTATGTATCTATCTATCTATCTATCTATCTATCCGTTAAAAGGAGGACTGGGCATACCGTGGTTGATGATGCGCAGACACGCGCTGAGACTGCGACATCTCCGGCTCTACGTAGACAACGGTGAACAGGTGTGGTCGCCGTTTGTGCAGCGCGCTTTCCCGCAGCTC
>NC_142936.1:88869330-88871830 GCF_046866305.1 Octopus bimaculoides | reverse complement strand
AAAGTGAAGTCGACCTCGGCGGAATTTGAACTCAAAACATAGCGACAGACGAAATACCGTTAAGCATTTCGTCCAGCGCGCTAACGATTCTGTCAGCTTGCCACTTTAAAAGCAGCTAAAATAAGAAACGTTATTATCGTTATTAACGCAACATATAATATCAATGTTATTATCTAAGGTGGCGAGCTGGCAGAATCGTTAACACGCCGAGCGAAATGCTTTGCAGCGTTTCGCTTGTGTTTTTTAGTTCTGGGTTCAAATTTCGCCGAGGTCGACTTTGCCTTTCATCCTTCTAATGTCGATAAAATAAGTACCAGTTGCATACTGGGGTTGATGTAATCGGTTTGCTCACATCATCTTCATCATCATCATCTTCAACACCACCATCATTATCTTCATCATCATCATCATCAACCTCACCGCCACCACTACCACGATCATCATCATCGTCATTATCACCACCACCAACACCATTATCATCATCGTCACCCCCATCATCATCATCATCGTCACCACCACCAACACCATTATCATCATCGTCACCACCACCACCACCATCAACATCATCGTCACCACCACCAACACCATTATCATCATCGTCACCACCAACACCACCACCACCACCACCACCACCACCACCACCATCATTATCATCATCATCGTCGTCACCACCACCACCACCACCACCACCACCACAAACATCATCCACATCACCAGCAACATCATCATCACTACTGCTATAATTTCTAACACGGTCTACATTACCAACAGCAACATCATGCCTATTATCTCTATAATCATCTTATCGGTCATTATCACAACCAAACAGCATCATCATCACCAACACAATCATCACAACTGCTACCGATTCCAACAGCTGCATCGACAATACATCCAAGACAGCCATCGCCATCAACAGCATCGACAAAGCCGTCATCACTATAAATACCGCCTTTACATTTCTTTCCCAGCTACCACACTAACACCCCTCTTTTCTCACCACCAACACCACCACCACTACAACCGTCACCACTATCACCACCACCACCACCACCACCACCACCACCACCACCACCACCACCACCACCAGAAACAACAACAACAATAATAATAACAGCAGCAACGGCATCAACATTCTAAAAAATCCCGCATAAACGACACAGGGAAAAAATACAATCACAAACTTTACAGCCAGTACCACTAACAACGTGACCAGTACTAGCATCACCATTACCCTCATCACCCTGAACACCACCACCACCAACAACAACGCAACAACAATATCTGCAGCAACAACAACAGCAACACCATCATCACAAGTACCACAACTGCGCCTCCAACACCACTATCACTACGTCGAAAGCTATCACCAGCTTCATTACAACCACCAACGCCAACGACACCAGGGTCTTTGGCAATATAATTACTTTAAACATGAAAATAATAGGATTTCCATGAACGCCAGAGTGGCCAGCATCTTCGTAATTAAACACAAAAGGGCATTGCTAGCAAAAGACGGAAGAATTTAACACTCATATAAACACAAACACGCGTACATACACACGCATAATATATATACGCATACACCCTCACACACACACACACACACACGAATATACAACCATATATATATGTATATACATACATACATGCGTATATATATGTATATAAATACGTGTGTGTGTGTATATATACATATATGTATATATATATACACATACATATATATATGTATAAAAATACATGTTTATATATATATATATATATATATATGTGTGTGTGTGTGTGTGTGTGTGTGTATATACATGCATATATATATTCATATATATATATGTATTCATATATATATATATACATATTCATATATATATACATACATGTATATAACCTTATTTGTGTGTGTATGCATATGTATGTATGTATATGTATGCAAAATATGCAACCAAATTGATATACACGCATATACGGCGATTCCCACATGCACATGCACATGCCCAAACATGAGAGAGAAGTAAAAAAGGAAAATAAATACAGAAATTAAACAAACAGACGGGTGAACGATCGAACACAAAATACAAAACGAGGACGAAAATCCATTGTGGATCATTCACCGGAAACTAAATCGACGCCTGCGCATCAAGAAATATCGATGAACAACATTCCTCCATATTGACAGTAGCAGGTCTCACGTGAAATTGTATTTCTCGCTCCTTCACTACATTAAACTATCTTAGAATATATTTTGAAACTTTTTACTGGTTTTAATTGATTTGCTGGGTGTTGGTGCTGTTGATGGTGGTGGTTGTGGGGATATATTTGTTGTACACCCACACGCATTCTGCCATCTCTACCACATCCTTTTACGCACATACACACAAAGTACTCACACACACACACACACACACACACACACACACACGCGCGCACAGAGAGAGAGAGAGAGAGAGAGAGAGAGAGAGAGAGAGAGAGAGAGTGATAGAGAAATAGAGAGATATTATAA
>NC_142936.1:88851830-88864330 GCF_046866305.1 Octopus bimaculoides | reverse complement strand
CATTCCTGTTTTTTTTTTCGCCCAATTATCATTGTTATTGCTTGATATTTCATGGCCCAGAGACGAGATAAGATGTCACGCCAAAACTTAGGACCGTTCGTAATTTTTAAACGATATTGAAACTTAAGAGCACACAAAAGGTATCGCGCAGATTTTGAGAAACATTGCTAGTGTGAATGTATACCCACAAATAAATACATGCATATGTGTTTACACCTACACGTGTAATAAAGCGTGGTTTACGTAGCCGCGTTCACACAGATTCATGTATATGTATATACACACAAATGCACAAACACACACACACACACACACATACACACACACACAGACACACACATATCTGCACACAGACCCACACATATATGCACATATATATATATATATATATACAATTTCTTCAAAATTACATATATATATATATATATATATATATATATATATATATATATATATATATATATATATATATATATATATATATATATATATATGTACATACATACATTTATATATGAATATATACATACATATATGTATATATACACATATTTATATATGTGTGTGCGTATGTGTGTATATATATATACATATACATTTATATATATATATATATGTGTGTGTCATCATCATCATCATTTAACGTCCGCCTTCCATGCTAGCATGGGTTGGACGATTTGACTGAAGACTGGTGAAACCGGATGGCAACACTAGGCTCCAATCTAATTTGGCAGAGTTTCTACAGCTGGATGCCCTTCCTAACGCCAACCACTCGGAGAGTGTAGTGGGTGCTTTTACGTGTAACCCGCACGAAAACGGCCACGCTCGAAATGGTGTCTTTTATGTACCACCCGCACAAGAGCCAGTCCAGGGGCACCGGCAACGATCTCGCTCGAAAAACCTCATGTGTCACTCGCACAAGAGCCAGTCCATGGGCACTGGCAACGATCTCGCACGAAAGATATCATGTGTCGCCCGCACATGATCCAGTCCAGGGACACTGGCAACGATCCCGCTCGAAAGATTTCAAGTGTCGCCCGCACATGGGCCAGTCCGGGGGCACTGGCAAACGATCCCGCTCGAAAAAAAAAAGAAACAAGAAAAGAAAAGCCTCTTGTGTCACCCGCACAAGAGTCAGTCCAGGGGCACTGGCAACGATCCCGCTCGAAAGATTTCATGTGTCGCCCGCACATGGGCCAGTCCGGGGGCACTGGCAAACGATCCCGCTCGAAAAAAAAAAGAAAAGAAAAGCCTCATGTGTCACCCGCACAAGAGTCAGTCCAGGGGCACTGGCAACGATCCCGCTCGTAAGACCCCATGTGTCGCCCGCATACGAGCCAGCCCGGGGGCACCGGCAACGACCTCGCTCGAAAAACCTCATGTGTCACCCGCAAGCCGGCCCAGGGGCACCGGCAACGATCTCGCTCGAAAGATTTCATGTGTCGCACGCACATGAGCCAGTCCAGGGGAACTGGCATCGATCCCGCTCGAAAGATTTCATGTGTCTCCCGCACATGAGCCAGTCTATGGGCACTGGCAACGATCCCGCTCGAAACATTTCATGTGTCACCCGCACAAGAGCCAGTCCAGGGGCACTGGCAACGGTCTCGCTCGAAAGTTATCACGTGTCGCCCGCACACGAGCCAGTCCAGGGGCACTGGCAACGATCCCGCTCGAAAGATTTCATGTGTCGCCCGCACATGAGCCAGTCCAGGGGCACTGGCAACGATCCCGCTCGAAAGATTTCATGTGTCGCCCGCACATGAGCCAGTCCAGGGGCACTGGCAACGATCCCGCTCGAAAGATTTCATGTGTCGCCCGCACATGAGCCAGTCCGGGGGCACTGGCAAAACGATCCCGCTCGAAAGATATCATGTGTCGCCCGCACATGAGCCAGTCCAGGGGCACTGGCAACGATCCCGCTCGAAAGATTTCATGTGTCGCCTGCACATGAGCCAGTCCAGGGGCACTGGCAACGATCCCGCTCGAAACATTTCATGTGTCGCCCGCACATGAGCCTGTCCGGGAGCACTGGCAAAACGATCCCGCTCGAAAGATATCATGTGTCGCCCGCACATGAGCCAGTCCAGGGGCACTGGCAAACGATCCCGCTCGAAACATTTCATGTGTCAGCCGCACAAGAGCCAGTCCAGGGGCACTGGCAACGATCCCGCTCGATAGATTTCATGTGTCACCCGCACATGAGCCAGTCTAGCGGCACCGGCTGCGATCTCGCTCGAAAAAAACCTCATGTGTCACCCGCACAAGAGCCAGTCCAGGGGCACTGGCAACGATCCCGCTCGAAAGATTTCATGTGTCGCCCGCACATGAGCCAGTCCAGGGGCACTGGCAACGATCCCGCTCGAAAGATTTCATGTGTCGCCCGCACATGAGCCAGTCCGGGAGCACTGGCAAAACGATCCCGCTCGAAAGATATCATGTGTCGCCCGCACATGAGCCAGTCCAGGGGCACTGGCAACGATCCCGCTCGAAAGATTTCATGTGTCGCCCGCACATGAGCCAGTCCCGGGGCACTGGCAAACGATCCCACTCGAAACATTTCATGTGTCACCCGCACAAGAGCCAGTCCAGGGGCACTGGCAACGATCCCGCTCGATAGATTTCATGTGTCACCCGCACATGAGCCAGTCTAGCGGCACCGGCTGCGATCTCGCTCGAAAAAAACCTCATGTGTCACCCGCACAAGAGCCAGTCCAGGGGCACTGGCAACGATCTCGCACGAAAGATATCATGTGTCGCCCGCACATGAGCCAGTCCAGGGGCACTGGCAACGATCCCGCTCGAGACATTTCATGTGCCACCCGCACAAGAGCCATTCCAGGGGCACTGGCAACGAACTCGCTCGGAAGATATCATGTGTTGCCCGCACTATATATTCATATATATATATATATATATATATATATATATATATATATATATATATATATATATATATATATATATATACATACACTTATATGTATATATAAATATACATTCATATATGTGTGTGTGTATGTATATATATATATATATATATATATATATACACAAATACAGATAGAGACACACACACACTAGCTGGAAGCTAAATGGTTTACGAAAGATCTCTCGTTTCATCTTACCAATAGTCGAAATAATTATCCTGACGATCGGTGAGATGAAACGACAGATCTCTTGTAAATAATTTAGCTTTCAGCTAGATTAAAAAGAAAAATGATACCATGCTCTACATCGCTAAAAACTGGTGTTGAGTATTATAATTTTTGTTTCTTCGACATCTTTGGTGATTTCGATTATTTGTTCAAAAGAATAAACACCATTTTATGTATACAGACACATACACACACTTATGAACACTTATGCATGTTTATCAATACTCCTACGTACGTACATATGTATGTATATATATATATATATATATATATATATATATATATATATATATATATATATATATATATATATACATATAAACATATACATATATATTTGTGTATGTATATATATATATAAATATATATATATATATATATACATGCATACACACACACATGATTTTATCCTTAATCATAAAAAGAAGGATCTTTTCAGTGGCCAACATGTACTAAAAACCATATAGGTACGAATTGATATACATATATAATTATGTACATTTAATTATAATTAATGGTCGTGAGAAATAGCACCTACACGCGAGAAATAGACGTCACATGACTTCAGAACCACGTGGAGTGTAAAAGAATGATGTGCCTTTAAAGTCATTTGATGTCTATTTCTAGCTTGTAGGTGCTGTTTCTCACTACCATTATATCTACATAATTATATACATACATATACATATATACATACACCCCCACCCTCCCTCCTACCACCCATCTCTCCCCTCCCCCACCCTCCCTCCTACCACCCATCTCTCCCCTCCCCCACCTCCTGCTCCGACTCCTACTTCTTTGTACCTCTCTTCATACTTCTCTCCACTCCCACTTCTCTTCACCCCTACTCTTTCTCTCCTCTCTCTTACTCTCTCTCACTCTCTCTCACTCTCTTCTCTCGTACTCCCCCCTCCCCCCTCTCCCGTACTCCCCCCTCTCTCACTCTTACTCTCTACACTCTTACTCTCCTACTCTCTACACTCTTACTCTCTTACTCTCTCACCCTTACTCTCTCACCCTTACTCTCTCACTCTCTTCCCCTCTCTCTCACCCTCTTCCCCTCTCTCTCACTCTCTTTCTCTTCCTTTCTTCTTCCCCCCCATACCCCTCTTCCCTCTCTCTCACTCTCTTTCTCTTCCTCTCTTTCTCCCCCCATACCCACCTTCCCCTCTTTCTCCCCCCATACCCACCTTCCCCCTCTCTCAATCCCCCTTCCCTCTCTTATACCCACCCTCTCTCCTCTCTTCCTCTCCCCTCCCATACCCATCTTCCCCCTCTCCTACATCCACCTTCCCCTTCTCCCTCCTCGTCAACACCCCCTCATAAGCTCATCCCACCACACCCCAACTCACTCCTACTCTACCTTCCCACTCCACCCCATCCAATTCCTTACACCCACCACCCACCCCTACCCACATACCCCACCCTACCCACATACCCCTACCTCTACCCCACACTCCACCCATGTCTTCCCCACCTCCCAACACCCTCACATCACACCACACCAATACCCTTGCATCACACCACGCACACCACACCAATACCCTCGCATCACACCACGCACACACTACAACTGACCAACTACTTTCTTCCTTTCTCCCTTCCCCCATTTTCACACTACATACGTCAAGATCACCAGCAGTCTACCTCCCACACACAGCCCCTCGTTCCCGATCACCGTTTGTTATCTCCCCCTTTCTTAGCTCTCCTGAAATAAGAATTTCTAACTTCCGGTCAGTCATTGTTATGATCGGCCATTATTATGATTGACCGTTGACTGAACACTATTCAATTTTTTTTCTCCGTGTTTTTCTCCTTGTCTCCGTATTCTTTCTGTTGAAGAGCGTAGCTCGAAACGTCAAAGACTTTCCGTATTCCCGAGCGTCATACTAATATATACTTTTGTTATTTACACCACCTGTCCTCGTCTGTTGTTATTTTTTGTATATTCTCCCACATATAATACACGCTCACGTGGTCGCACCAGCTAATCCTGTCTCCTCTCATCACACACTACCAACTTTTGGATTCTACCTTCTTTCCTTCTGGATCTGGACTGTTTGATTCTGAACTTTATACCCTCCGGCTGCACCTCTCCTACCCACGGATTTACACTGGACCCATCTTCTGATTGGAAATCGCTTCAATATACCACGACGTCTAAAAAACTTTTGAACTTTTCCACTTTTGTAAACCTCCTTTATCATCCTTTTTTACCTTACTTTCCTTCACCTACCGTCTCTTCGTACTCTGGATGTTCCTAATCTGTCTTCTCTAATCTGCACCTATTACTTTGTATTCTTCTCCCTCCCTTTCTTTTCTCCTCTCCCTGTCACCCCATTTCTCCCTATTGTCCCATCTTCCTTTTTGCTTTGTTTTTTTCTCCCATCTCGCATATATTTTCTTCTCACAACCCCTTTTTCGTTTTTTCTCCTCATGCCTTTATTTTTTTTCCTCCACACCTGTTAAAAAAGTTTTTTTCCCCCCCTTTTTTTCTTTTTTTCCTTTTTTCCACGTCCAATTTTCTCATCACGCGTGTTTTTTTTCCACCACACCTTTTGTAATTCTCCTTCCCACGTCTAATTTTCTTTTCTCTCTCGTTCCATCATGCCTGACTACAAATCTTTCCAACTCACTCTCCACAACCGCCTAAAACTATACCTCCGCACACTTCCCTCTCTATACTTTCAACCTACTATACGACTCTCCTTACTCATATTCAAGAAGACTCGTTTCTCTAGTCATATTACGTTTCTCAGTCGCTGCTTACATCACCGCCTCATCCCTAAGGGTTTCCGCCTCCATTTCCACCCCACTCTCCACTCCTCTACCACCATTCTACCCATACTCCGCACCACATCCTACCGCCTTATGCGGGCCACCATTCGCTCCAATCTCTCTAAAATCCACACTATCGACCGCCTTCTTCCTCCAGCCTTTTCCATATTTTTCTCCTCTCTGTCACCCTCCCATGCTCACAATACATTGCGCTTTATCATTCAACTTAATCATCTCTTTCATGCATTTCTTACCGACACTAAGCTCCGCAAACTTCACTCACTCCTCCATTCCTCTACACCCGATGCCACTACCCCAACCCCTCCACCACCCTTCTACCTCCCTGATGTGCATTCCCCACCCACACCCAACCACCCTGCCTCTCCCACACACACTCCACCCCCTCCCTCCCAGCCCTCCACCATCCCGACCGCCCCTCCTAACCCTACTTCATCCCCTCCTACTTCTATTCCACCCACCCCTTCTCCACTTCAGCCTGTCGTTACCATTCCCCCAGATCTTCCTCTCTCTGAGGCGGAGCGCTCCGTCCTCAATAGGGGTCTGCGCTTCATCCCACTCACTCCATCCTGCAAGGAATTTCAAACCCGTGCTGATGTCCACAGCTTTGTGCGCCGCGTTAGGTTGGGTGCGCTTTTCCATAACACACCACCCGCACCCAACGAGGACTGCTTCACTGACCTGGGCCGACGACCATCCCAGTGGACGCCTGCTCCTGGCCAGTTCCAGGCAGTTGATCTTTTCGCGGGCGCCTGCCAACGCGCTGTGGGCCGGTTTAACTTTTCCAGGCGTCCATCTCGACTCAACATCTCCCCAGCCGAACTCTCGGCCCTTCGATCCCTCCGACGCCGCACGGACATCATCATAAAACCGGCTGATAAGGGTGGAGCCGTGGTAGTATGGCGCGCGGACCTCTACGAGGCCGAAGCTCTCCGTCAACTTCGAGATACCTCATTCTACCGCCCTCTGCCCTCCGACCCCACGCCCAGCTACCAACAGACTGTGTCCTCCACTATCCATGACCTCATCCTCTCCTCCCATCTCCCCGCCACCGCCTCCAACCTTATTGTTCGCACCCCACGCACCCCCACCATTTACTTCCTCCCCAAGATCCATAAACCGAACAACCCTGGCCGCCCCATCGTCTCCGCCTGCAACTGCCCCACCGAGCTTATCTCAAAATACCTAGACCGGGTCCTCGCCCCCCTAGTGGCTTCTCTCCCTTCCCACATTCATGACACTAACCACGCGCTTCGTCTATTCAACTCTTTCTCTTTCCCTCCCGGCCCTTCTAAGCTTCTCTTCACTCTAGACATCCAGAGCCTCTATACAGTGATCCCCCACGACGAGGGGCTGTGTGCCCTGAAGTTTTTTCTAGACCAACGCCCCAACCCACAACCCGACACCTCCACACTCATTCGTCTGGCCGAACTTGTCCTATCTCTCAACTGCTTCTCGTTCGCGGGAGATATCTACCAGCAGGTCTCGGGAGTGGCCATGGGGACGAGAATGGGCCCCAACTACGCGAACCTCTTCGTTGGTTATGTTGAGGCCCAAATATTCTCCAGTTTCACTGGTCCCACTCCCGAACTATACGGTCGGTATATCGACGACTGTATCGGTGCCACCTCTCTCTCCCGCGAACATCTTGACTCGTTCCTCTCTTTCGTTCAATCTTTCCATCCTGCCCTCCACTTCTCCTGTACTGTCTCTGACACCTCTGTCCCCTTTCTCGACATTTCGGTCAGCATCCTCCACTCCGCCCTTAGCACCTCCATCCACTACAAACACACAGACTCACACTCCTATCTCAACTTCTCCTCCTCCCACCCTAGACACACAAAACTTTCCATCCCCTATTCCCAATTCCTCCGTCTACGCAGACTTTGTAGCGACAGCCATGACTTTGAGACTCAGTCTCAACTCATGGCTCACCACTTTAGCCTGCGCGGATATCCACCCACCACCATCCACACCGCCCTTGCCAGAGCACGTTCTGTGGACCGTGCATCTGCTCTCTCCCCCCGAACCCGCCCTGCCGTTTCCCGCCTCCCTTTTCCCCTCACCTACCATCCCACCACCCTACCCCTCCAACGCTCCATTCTCCGAGCTTTTCGGCGCCTCCAGTCCGACCCCTCCACCTCCCACATCTTCCCTAATCGACCCCTCCCCTCCTTCAAACGAGCCCACAACCTACGGGACCTCTTGGTCCACAGCTTCTTCCCCAACCCAACCTCCCAACCTGGCTCTTTCCCCTGCTCCCGTCCACGCTGCCGCACTTGCCCTTACCTCTCCAACACCACCCTCCTCACCAGCACCCATCACCGACCCTATCGCATCACCGACTCCTTCACCTGCACGTCTACCAACATCATATATTGCCTCTCCTGCTCTCTCTGCCAATCCCTGTACATCGGACAAACGGGGCGGCGCCTGGCCGACCGATTCGCGGAACACCTCCGAGATATCAACGTCGGCAATGACACCCCGGTGTCACGCCACTTCCGTTCTGCCGGCCACTCCTTGCGGCAACACCTGTCGGTGTTTGGATTGTCCATGCACAGGGGCCATCCGGACTCCCGTTTGCGCCGTGAACAGGGGTTAATCTTCTATCTTCGCTCCTTTGCGCCACATGGGCTCAACTCCCCTCCACTCTTCATCTAACCCCCTCCTCCTGTCTCTCTCCCCCACCCTCCCTCCTACCACCCATCTCTCCCCTCCCCCACCCTCCCTCCTACCACCCATCTCTCCCCTCCCCCACCTCCTGCTCCGACTCCTACTTCTTTGTACCTCTCTTCATACTTCTCTCCACTCCCACTTCTCTTCACCCCTACTCTTTCTCTCCTCTCTCTTACTCTCTCTCACTCTCTCTCACTCTCTTCTCTCGTACTCCCCCCTCCCCCCTCTCCCGTACTCCCCCCTCTCTCACTCTTACTCTCTACACTCTTACTCTCCTACTCTCTACACTCTTACTCTCTTACTCTCTCACCCTTACTCTCTCACCCTTACTCTCTCACTCTCTTCCCCTCTCTCTCACCCTCTTCCCCTCTCTCTCACTCTCTTTCTCTTCCTTTCTTCTTCCCCCCCATACCCCTCTTCCCTCTCTCTCACTCTCTTTCTCTTCCTCTCTTTCTCCCCCCATACCCACCTTCCCCTCTTTCTCCCCCCATACCCACCTTCCCCCTCTCTCAATCCCCCTTCCCTCTCTTATACCCACCCTCTCTCCTCTCTTCCTCTCCCCTCCCATACCCATCTTCCCCCTCTCCTACATCCACCTTCCCCTTCTCCCTCCTCGTCAACACCCCCTCATAAGCTCATCCCACCACACCCCAACTCACTCCTACTCTACCTTCCCACTCCACCCCATCCAATTCCTTACACCCACCACCCACCCCTACCCACATACCCCACCCTACCCACATACCCCTACCTCTACCCCACACTCCACCCATGTCTTCCCCACCTCCCAACACCCTCACATCACACCACACCAATACCCTTGCATCACACCACGCACACCACACCAATACCCTCGCATCACACCACGCACACACTACAACTGACCAACTACTTTCTTCCTTTCTCCCTTCCCCCATTTTCACACTACATACGTCAAGATCACCAGCAGTCTACCTCCCACACACAGCCCCTCGTTCCCGATCACCGTTTGTTATCTCCCCCTTTCTTAGCTCTCCTGAAATAAGAATTTCTAACTTCCGGTCAGTCATTGTTATGATCGGCCATTATTATGATTGACCGTTGACTGAACACTATTCAATTTTTTTTCTCCGTGTTTTTCTCCTTGTCTCCGTATTCTTTCTGTTGAAGAGCGTAGCTCGAAACGTCAAAGACTTTCCGTATTCCCGAGCGTCATACTAATATATACTTTTGTTATTTACACCACCTGTCCTCGTCTGTTGTTATTTTTTGTATATTCTCCCATATATATATATATATATATATATATATATATATATATATATATATAAATATCTTCATTCATTTAACTATTAATTCCTATGCTAAAGAATACACGTGTGTTCACAATAAACGTAATTTGAAAGAAATAACCTGAAATTGGTATTTAATAATATGACCAAATATAGATATTTATAAGAAGAAAATTGAAATTATCTTATTGAAAATTATTTGAAAGATTGGATCAATACAAAATTAAATATGAGTGTAAGATTTGGAAACTTTTAATCAGTTTTTGAAATTTAAACCATGAAAAAATCCATTTCAATATTGAAGATTTAATCAAATATTATTTTATTAAAACTCCTTTGAGCCTTCGACGCCGAAAATGACAGCGTTTCGCATATATATTAAACTCATTCATATTCGCCATTTAACAGGTAGAATGTCAGAGCGCGTTCGTGTTGTTTACTGCACAGAATTTCCTTACTCTGAGTCACATAGCAATGGTAGTATAGATACAATACTAAAAAAAACTTTCGACCATCGAAATATTCTTCGCTAGTCATAATAATGAATTACACTCTTGCAACTCTTAGAGAGAGAGAGAAAGAGAGGGAGAGAGAGAGAGAGAGAGAGAGAGAGAGAGAGGGAGAGAAAGAGAGAGAGAGAAAGTGAGAGAGAGAGAGAGGGATTTATATGTGTTATATATATATATGTATATATATATATATTCATGTACATCAATATGTATATATATTTACATATATATACATATATGTAATATCATATGTATTATATAAATGATGAGTATATATATATATATATATATATATATATATATAGAGAGAGAGAGAGAGAGAGAGAGAGATAGAGAGAAAGATTGATTGATAGATAGGTATCTGTTGAATCTTTATACACAATTCTTAAATAAATGAATGAAGTAGGCTTTACTTACCAGGAAAAGGTTTTATTCGTCCATATACTCATGCGTATCCATCCGTAATTATAAACATCAATGTCGTAAAACATATCTCTGTGCATATACATATAGGTATATTTTAACAGATATACACATGTATTTATGTCTAAATAAATATGTGAGTTCCAATAATTTGTGTAATTCTGTTGACGTTCAAGATCTGTTCAATATTTTGGAGTTTTAACAATATTGTCGTTCAGGCTGCGCCAATACTCTGAAAACATAAAGATAAAGGGTTCTATTTAAAACTAGATAAATAAAGATATTGTATATTATATAAGAACGTATGTGTTTTGCCCAGAGAGATGTAAAAGCGAGGGGAAATCTGCAATCGAGGATATTAATGTATTCCAGTTTGTTAAGAATAAGGGAAGAATCAGAATAAAATAGAAATGTGTGAGGTAGAACGAACATTCTCGTTTGAAACTGCTAATGGAGATTACCTATAACTGTTTTTCATTTAACCATAGTTTAAGAAGTACAGTTGACTCTAGTGTGGGTTTGAATTCAAATTCTAAAAAGTCAAAACAAAAACGACAAGAGGACAGTTTTTCCAAACCGTTTTGCCAATCAACGAAGAAAAAGAAAGCAAAATGTGAAGCAGGTGGCGGATAAGGAGGAGAAAGAGGAAATACTAAAGATGATGACGATGGTGATGTTGGTGGTGATTGTGGTGGGAGATGGTGATGCTGCTGCTGCTGCTGATGATGATGATGGTGATGGTGATGGATAGTCAATTAAGCTCCAGCAGCTAATGTTAGTACTGTGTTGAATAACCTCAGTTAAGTGGCCGCACAGAAATCCAATTATTTACGAAGAAAATTGAAACGAAGAACAGAAAATATGAACCATAAACTAAACAACCTATAAACAATGCTTTTGTCTTTGTAAATTGTAATTTTGTTTAAATATCTTTAAATACGGATTGTGTGGGGACAAAAAGTTTCTGTCAAGTTGATGTGATGTAGTGAAAAGCGTTACTTTACATCATTAAGATATCTAGGTAGCCATTTGTATCACGAAAAACAGCTGCGTTTTCTTTCGAATTTGTAAGGTCATCAGATGATACAAGTGACAAATACGAGATGTGAGACTCATAGCAAAGCATGTTCTGTTGTTAAGTTCTGCTTCAGAATAATGCATTTTGCTGTAATATAACACCAATTCTATTTTTTTGTCTATTCTTTTTCTTGCTGAATTACGCGCCATGGGGCTTTGAGAGATTTTAATTGGTCATCGTCTCCGTCATGAAACATTGGAACTATATTATCTCCAATGCCGCGTAATCGCTACATTATTTGCACAATGTGGAGAATATGACACTAGCATTGTCCAAATGAACTTAACATTAAATTCAAAATTCGCCCAAAGTTCCCTTCGTACTTCTGGCACACAATGCATAAATATACTGCAACCCAATTACTTTTCCCCAACAAGCTTTACTCCATCTATCACTAGAAGAAAGAAATTCGATAACTTTTAAACGATATCTGAAACAATTTCTTCTGGAGATATCAGACAAATCTCCAGTACCTGGATAGATGTTACTCAACAGCTCACTATTTGAATGGGCCATGAATAGGCCCTGATACCACAAAACTCAACTTTAAAATGACTTGACAGAATCTATCAGGTGATACTATGAA
>NC_142936.1:88841830-88844330 GCF_046866305.1 Octopus bimaculoides | reverse complement strand
GCTTGTGGGTGTTTGTTGTGATTGTTGGGATTGTATTGTGCGTGTTTTTCTTTTGAGTGTGTATGTGACATTTTTACTGGGGAACAGGCGTATGGTGTTTGTATGTGTGTGTACATATGTATGCAAATATGCGTGTGTGAATATGATTTGTGGTTGCCGGAGTGGTGTGTAGGTGTGTGCATGTACCTGTTTACATATGTGTGTATGGGTGTTGGTTGTGGTTGCTACAATTGTATTGTAAGTATATATATGCGCATGTGTTCTTTCTTGAAATGTATGTGGGTTTGTGCTCTGGTGTGGAGATACTGTGATTGTGTGTGTGTGTATATATGTGTGTAAGTGTGTTCGTGTCGGAGGTTTGCATTGTATTGATGTGTGTGATTTTGCGTATCTGTGTGTCTTTGTTTTGGGCGTGCACCTGGGGAGGAGGCTTATGTTAGAGTATGTTGAGCTGTGGTCTGTATTTTTGAATAAGATTATTTTCCTTATTTATTCGTGTTTGGTCAGTGGTGTTGTCTGAGCATTGGTATAATGGGAAAACTAGGAATTTGGGAGACTTGTTTTGTGCACACAGATCTAAATGCCCACTGAGTGGTATCTGTCTTGTGGTGGGATCCCTCAATTGTTGGCGGTGGACTGTCATCCTTTCTCTGAGAGTAAGGCTCGTTTGCCCTATGTATTCTTTGTGGCACCCTTCACACCTTATGGCATAAAGTAAATTTTTTGATGCGCAGGTGAAGTTATTTTTTATGACAAAAGTGTGTCCCGACTGGAATCTGTATGTTGTTCCTTCCATGAGGTGGATGCAGGTCCTGCAGTTGGAACGACCACATTTTTTGACAGTAGGTGGTGGGCTTGTGTTGGGCAATTTTGCATTCGTGAGTAGGTTTTTTAGGGATTTGGGTTGTCTTTTACTTTTTATTATTTTATGGGTTGCGAGTACTCTTTTTAGACGTGGGTCTTGATTCAGTAGTGGGATGTTTTTGTATATTATTGTGTAAGCTTCTGCATTTCTAGGATTGTGTGTTGAGAGATATGGGAGACTATTTAACGTGCCGTGTATGTGTTTCGGTTTTCGCAGGTCATGGGTAGCAATTGCCTTGGCCCGTTCTATTCCATTGTCAACTAATGATGCTGGGTAATGTCTTTCGAGGAGAATTGCCTTTAGTTCTTCGAGTCTTTTATTTCGAGTTCTATAATTAGAAACAATTGTGCAAATTCTTCTCGCAAGGTTGAAGGGAATGTTTGTCTTTGTATGTTTTGGGTGATTGGAGGTGAACAGAAGGTATTGCTTGGAATCAGTCGGTTTGTAATGAATATCAGTCTCAATGCTGGTACCCATTTTTATAATGAGAATGTCAAGAAAAGGAAGTTGGTCTTGACTGCATTCCATTGTAAATTGGATATGGTTGTTGACACTGTTAATTAGAGTTTTGAAGTCAAAGAGTTGGTCGAGTGTGTGGGACCATAGGATGAGGCAATCATCCAAGTAACGTTTCCAATTCTTCAACAGGTATTGGTGGAAAGACAGGCCGTATCTAGTTTTGGATTTGTCGTAGATCTGCAATTCTAAGTAGGCCATCACCATATATATATATATATATATATATATATATATATATATATATATCAACATGACGGGTTTCTTTCACTTTCCGTCTACCAGATCTATTCACAATGGTCTTGTTCATCCCAAGGCTATAGTAGAAGACGCTTGCCTAAGATGCCACGCAGTGGGACTGAACCTGGAACCATGTGGTTGAGAAGCAAGTTTCTTACAACACAGCCTCTCCTGCACCTATATCTATGTATGTATGTATGTATGTATGTATGTATGTATGTATGTATGTATGTATTTTAGGTGTCAGAAAGTGCTTCATTTCAATCTTACATTTCTGTTTACCGCACTTGCGTCACAGTGTATAACCTTAAAAACAATATAACTTATTTTCTTATCACTAATAAGAAAATTCCTAGCAAAGCTGGCAGCAAAAGGCAGCAGCGACCAATTCCTATGTATCTTATATATATATGCGTACTCAGTTCGTTAGTAACGATAGTAATTGTGATTAAAGGTGGTAAAGTGTGAACGTCACATATTGTAGAAGTAATTAGGAGTGTGTTAATAGAAATCTGTAATCAAAGCTGCAAAAGCTGAAGTTAAAATAAGACAAAATAAAACTGTCGTCACTAGTCGTGCTAGTGAGTGGTATATATATATATATATATATATATATATATATATATATATATATATATATATATATATATATATATATATATATATATATATATATATATATATATATATATATATGTATATACATGTATACATACACACAAACACGCATACACACATACACATATATACACCTATACACACATATGTATATGAAGATGTGTGTCTATAACTTTAGACACACATCTAAATCTGTATATATATATATACGCTCGCATATATATACAAATATATATTCATATTTGCGTATGTATGTATATA
>NC_142936.1:88809330-88811830 GCF_046866305.1 Octopus bimaculoides | reverse complement strand
GCTTTGTTTGGACGCAATCACTTTAAAGCGCTGTTGTTCCTATTTGCAATAAAATAAACCAATTTACACCGGTTCACTTTTAACGAATGCATGAATAGTTGTAGGTTCGGAAGTCCGCGAGAACATACCATGTTAACGCATGCGTAGACCTATGTTTATCAGTTTGTATTTTTACTTATTCACTCCGAAACACGTCTCTTTGATGTAACGATACTGCTGCCTTCTGAAAAATCCCATATCTATCTATCTATCTATCTATCTGTCTATCTATCTATCTATCCATCTATCTATCTATCTATCTATCTATCTATCTATCTATCAATTTGTCTGTCTGTCTGTTTATCTATGTATCCATTTATCTATTTACTTATCGGTCTGTATACCAATATCTATCTTACATTTGCATATAACTGAAGCCATATATATATACATATATATATATGGAAGTGAGAGTTAATGTTGGAGGTACCTTATTAGATCCAATTTCTGTAGAAAATGGTGTAAAGCAAGGTGATATTCCTGCTTCTACACTGTTTGCTATATATTCCGCAATAGTCTTTCAGATAGCTTTTAAAGATTGCCCTGAAGGGGTCTATATAAGATATAAGACAAGAGGAAACAGTTCACTCTCAAAAGACTCTATGCCAAACCGAAAGTTCTGCATTGTCACCTTGCTGAGTTTCTGTATGCAGATGATTGTGACCTGTTGGCACATTCTTAGAAAGATATGCAGCACATGGCGAATGGGATTTCTGCAGCATGTACAGCATTGGGTCTAACAATCAATCTAGAACAAACTGTTATAAGGTACCAGCCCGCTCCCTCCAAGATGTATGTGGAAGCTTTTATAACTGTGAATGGTCAAAGGTTGGAGATTGTACCTAGATTTATTTATTTAGGAAGTACCTTGAGCGCTGCTGGTTTTGATGATGAAATTTCATACAGTATCAGCAGGGCTAGTAGTGCTCTTGGAAGGTTTGATAAGCGTCTGCGGAAACAACATAATATATCTTCACAAATCATATATATATATATATATATATATATATATATATATATATATATATATATATATATATATATATATATATATATATATATATATATATATATATATATATAATTATATATATATGGAGGCGCAATTGCCCGGTGTTGAGGACAGCGGACTCGCGGTCGTAGGATCACGGTTTCGATTCCCAGATCAGGCGTTGTGAGTTTATTGCGCGAAAACGCTTAAAGCTCCTGGAGGCTCCGGCATATATATATACGACGTGCCTTTTTCAGTTTCCTTCCACCAAATCCACTCTCAAGGCTTTGATCAGCTCGAGGCTATAGTAGAAAACACTTTCCCAAGCTGTCCCGCAGTGGGACTGAACTCGGAACAATGTAGCTGGTAGGCGAGCTACTTACCATACAGTCACTCCAACGCCTATATGCATATGCATATATATATATATATATATATATATATATATATATATATATATATATATATGCATATGCATATATATACATACATATATATCATAGAAACCCCGGAATATTTATGTAATTTTTAATTCTGAAATGGATGCGAAAACTTGTGCATTAATGACGGTTATGGTTAAAAATTCCATTGTGCAAAGTAACACCGATATAATGTAATCTCGTATTATAAATCATAGACGAATATATTTGACACTGAATGTTTACAGCATAGTAGAAAAGTGTAAAAAGGAAAAAAAAATGGAAGCTCATTTTTTTTTTAAATAAGCATTATCGAAATCTACCTTCATTGCTTTAGTATTATTGGACATAAGCTATAGTGCTGGTTTATAGAAAATGTCAAAATATTTATCTTCATGGAACAAACAACTCAGCCATGTGCAATCATACTATTCATTCACACGTCTGTATTTACAACACAGACATAAAAAGATTACAGAGAATCGAGATAAAGCAACAGGTCAATTCTATGAAACCAGTGGTACGAGAAAGATTACGTAGTTGTCGTAATTACATAGACTTAAATGATGTATTCATATATCTCCTACCTATATATCAAACTGTCACGCACTCCTCTGCATGTGTGTCTGTGTGAACATGTAATTACACACACACACGCACGCACGTACACATTTATGTATATGTATATATGTATATACACACCTACATACATACACACACATATATATATATATATATATATAAGTATATTTATTTATTCGCTTGAGTTATTGTCGCTACTGAATTTTTCTTTTGATGCTGAAATTGCCGTTATGGTAGTAACTGTTGTTGTAGTTGTCGCCGCTGCTGCCTGTTTTTGGTTCTTCTCTTGTCACTATTTCAATATACTGAGTTTGGAGATGGAATTTGTTCTTAGTTGGTAGGAGCGGATTTTCGTCAACGAGAAATGACCCACTAGAACTATCCAGATACTATATTCCGCAGAAGAATGGATCCTACAATGATCGTTTCTTATAAATGTCTGAGTTCTGTTGTACCATAGGGAACCTCG
>NC_142936.1:88807322-88808830 GCF_046866305.1 Octopus bimaculoides | reverse complement strand
TTCGTTGCTATTTCTGTCGCTATTGTCATCGACGCCATTATTGTGATTTTGACTGATTATCACCGTTCTTGTTGGTGCTCTTGCTTTTTTTAAAGTCATTGTTTTTGTTGCTGATGTTGATGTTGTTGTTGTTGCAATTTTTTGTCTTCGATTTTGTCGTCGGCGTTGTTGCTACTACTATTACTATTATTGTTGCGAAGGTGTTTAAAACTTAGTGGTTAGGATATTCGGCCCACGATCGTCAGGCTATGAGTTCCATTCCTTGCGGCGCGTTCTGTTCTTGAGCAAGGCACTCAACTGGCAAAAAAATGAGTTGTACCTGTAATTCAAGGGGGGGGGGGCAACCTTGTTACATTCTGTGTCACGCTGTATCTCTCTGAGAAGTATGTTAAGGATATGATATGCATGTCTCTGGAGTACTCAGCCATGTGCACATTAATTTCACGAGCAGGCTGTTCTGTTGATTGGGAAGTGCTGCTCCGTAACCAACGTCTTCGTATTGTTACTAATATTCTTGGCGTTGAAGGTGGTGAGCTGGCAGAAACGTTAGCACGCCGTTATGCTTGGCGGTATTTCATCTGTCTTTATGTTCTTAGTTCAAATTCCGCTGTGGTCGACTTTGCCTTTCATCCTTTCGGGGTCGATAAATTAAGAACCAGTTACACATTGGAGTCGATCTAATCGAGCTGCTCCTGCCCCCAAAAGTTTCAGGCCTTGTGCCAAGAGGGGAAGAGAATATTGTTGTGTTGTTGACGCTACGTCGTTGTTTTCTTTGTTGCTATCGATGTTTCTGTTGCTAATGATGCTGCAAAATACAGTTGTCCTCTTTGTTGCTATCGATGTTTCTGTTGCTAATGATGCTGCAAAATACAGTTGTCTTCTTTGTTGCTAATGTTGTCATTGCCGATGTTGCAGCTGTCTTCGTTGTTGCTTTTGATGATGATGATGTTTTCGTTGCTAATGCATTTGATATTGCTATCGTCATCGCCAAAGTCATACTTTTCTTTCTTGCTGCTGCAATCGTTGTTGCTATCGTCGCTGTTGTTGCTACTAATGCGACTATCACTACCAGCTTATACTTTGCTATTTTTGTTGTTGACGATGATAACGATCCTACTGTTGCTAACGTTTTGTTGCAGCTGCTGTTCATACTACCGTCATCACCTTCTTTGTTATTGCTATCGTTTTTCGTTACCATCACTGTCGGCGTTGCTAATTTTATCGCCATTACCGTTGTGGTCTTCGCTGCTACTGTTGTAGCAAATGGTGTTGTCTCGTTGCCGACGATTTTGTTGCCAATGTTTTTCATGTTGCTAATGACGTTGTGTTGTTGTTGCTATGAACGTTGTTTTCAATTGCAGTTTTTGTTGTCACTAACATTTCTGTTACTGTTGCAATTTAGTCACTATCCGTTTCTAATATTGTTGCTGTTACACTTGTTGGTATTGTATAAGGTTTGCATGGCGGTTGTGATGGTGAGGGTATTGTGGATCGCCGGGTTGAATATC
>NC_142936.1:88794822-88797322 GCF_046866305.1 Octopus bimaculoides | reverse complement strand
AATTGAGTTAGGTTCACTTGGTTATTACAAGCTTGTCAAAACTATTCTTACGTTCCGCGCGGAGAACAGACAATAGACGAGTACTTACGACACCAGCAATGAGGAAAGACACTACATTTTCTTAATTTCTTTGTGCACATTCGTTGATAACAATTATTAATAAGTGAACTCAGAGAGTGCAAACCTCCGCCAAAGTAACACCAACGTCCTCTCAATGATTAGCCAGAGATGATTTCTAAAATGAGAATATCTGAAATAAACACGACAGCTCTCACAAACGAAAATATTAAAAATGAACCCAACCACTCTCAAAAATTAAGTAAAAACACAGAAATCAACCCAGTACGGGATAGATTCCAAAATCCAATCAGTTTGTGCCAGTCACGAGGCCAAACATCTCTGAAAGTTACATCCGAATCCAATCAGCGGTTCTTGAGATATCTTGTCCACGGACAAACAAACACGACTGAAAACAATACCTCCACCTTCGCCAAGGCGAAGGTAATAAACTAACTACTAAGGCCGGGCTTTTGTAGATATATTTTATGAATAGATCAGCATGTGTTCGCTTAATGATTATTCATTTAAGCTTTCTGTAAAGTAAACAGTTTTACGACACACTAATGACTAACCGTTAATAATTTATTCTTTCTTAGCCCTGTATATAGAGATTGCCTTGTTCTTTCACCACCGATTATGTTTCGCTATGGACGCATAAATGCGTGTTTATTAAATGCAGCCCTGTATATTTATTTACGATTCATTCCCATAACCAAGCTGCCACAGTATGTATATTAATTTTAATATAGATATCGATATTAAGGCGGCAAGCTGACAACATCGTTACTGCAAAATACTTTGCGGCATTTCGTCCGTCTTTACGTTCTGAGTTCAAATTCCGCCGAGGTCGACGTTGCTTTTCTTCATTTCGGGGTCGACAGATTAGGTATCAGTTGAACCCTGGAGTAGATCAAATACGCCCTCCCCTGAAATTTCTGGCTTTGTGCCAGCAATTTTGGAGGAGGGAGTTATAATGATATCTACCTATCTGTCTGTTTGTCTATCTATACATACATATCATCTCATAAGGCATGATACGGCGCCCAGAAGATTCGGACGTTTGAAATTTGCTCAGTTATCAGTGTTCACTGCAACAGTTTACAGAAAATATAGCCGTGATCCCGAGGGAAAGAAGCTGATAAGCAACATTCCTTTTTTGCATCCTACACTAGTAACTTTGATCAAAACTTTCTCTTCTTAACTCTGAAATAACAGGGCTGTTTATTTATCATATGTTGCACGTTCGCTTGTTTTTGATCGTCTGCTTTTAAACGTCCATTTATGAGCTGGAATTAGAAACTGGAAAATGGCGGTTTGCAATCTATTACAAGAATAATCGTATAACAAATAAAAAATATATTAAAGGTTTAATTTTTAAAAAAATTCTCCATTGTATTATTTTATCTGATAATCTGATCATATACTGTCCATTTTTGGATCAATATTTGATGCGATCGAGTAATGTAAACACCTGACGAATTAATGCATAGTATTGCCTCAACCACTTCCAAAACTCTTTCCCGCCATTGGCTGACGTAATAACGCACCATTAATTGGATGTCTGGTTAGACTTAAATTTGCTGTGATTGGCTGGTAGGGTTATTCAACATTAAGCATAGCAATTGAGATGCAATAAAAATATGGTGTATTTAATCTTTATGGTTTAAGATTGCATTCATCGTTAACCAATAAAAAAATATAATCGGTGCTTTTCATCAGTTTATCTATTTGGCAATCTATCCCAAGAATCATGTTGCAGAATAAAACATGGAACTCTTATGACGTGGAATTCAAGCTGAAAGTAATGGAGTATGCCAAACAAACCTCAAACCATGAAATCGGATGGAAGATAGGCATCGCAGAAATAAAATTGTCAGAAAATGGAGATGAAAGAATGGCACGATTAGGTATACCTTATCGCATTCTGCGAGAAAATTTAGATCTCGGCTCTTTGTGGTGAAAGTGAAATGGAATTTGGAACTTTTTTTTTCAAATGACTCCATTGTCACACGTGTAACTATTTATCTTCTACGTTCGCATACACACATCAGTATGTATACATACATACATACATACATACACACACACACACACACACACACACACACACACACACACACACACACATATATATATATATATATATATATATTGTTTTACTCGTTTATTTCTTTCAGTCATTTGACTGCGGTCATGCTGGAGCACCGCCTTTAGTCGAGCAAATCGACCCAGGACGCAATCTTTATAAGCCTAGTACTTATTGTATCGGTCTCTTTTGCCGAACCGCTAGATTACAGGGACGTAAACACACCAACATCGGTTGTCAAGCGATGTTGGGGGACAAACACAGACACACAAACATATACATACACACACACACATATATATATACATATTTACATATATACACATATATACGTCGGGCTTCTTTCAGTTTCCG
>NC_142936.1:88779822-88789822 GCF_046866305.1 Octopus bimaculoides | reverse complement strand
TATATATATATATATATATATATATATATATATATATATATATATATATATATATATATATATATATATATATATATATATATATATATATATATATTTATACATATATATATATGTACATACAAAATATGTACATATATATATATATATATATGAATGCATATATATATATATATATATATATATATATATATATATATATATATATATTTATATATTCCTACATACCACAAACCGGTGCATATGTTATTCGTTAATAAGGGTTTGATTCGCTTCCATGCAACTTAAAATTCCGTAGGCTCGACAAGTCGAAAATGTTGAAAAATAATATATGTAACGCCTACCAGTTGTGGTAAGTGCCGCACACTTCTATCTTTTCACTGGTAATCGTATACACACACATACACACACAAGTACACACACATATATATGTATGCATGTATATATATATATATACATATATATATATATATATATATATATATATATATATATATATATATATACATATATATATATATATATATATATATATATATATATATATATATATATACATACATATATATATATGTATATATATGTATATATATATATATATATATATATATATATATATATATATATATATATATATATATATATATATATATATGCATATATATGTATATGTATATATTTAGACATACACATAGAATAATAATAATAATAATAATAATAATAATAATAATAATAATAATAGAGTAGGAAGCCAGAAAGAGACCAAACTATGCTGGATCATAGATATAGCATGCCCAGCTGACAACAAGGTGTACGATAAGGAGAAAAGAAAAGTTGAGAGATATGACAGGTTAGCTTCGGAAGTTAAGCAGTTGTGGTCGATGAATAAGGTAGCAGTAGCACCGATAATTGCACCTTGGGAACAGTGAGCAAAAATCTCGAGAAGTACATGGAAAAGTAGGGGCTTCAATAAGGGTGGAATACTTGCAGAAAACAGCACTGCTTGGAACCACTCGAATACTCCGGAAGGTGCTCGAAAAATAAGGGGTGTTACCTTAGTTAACTGGTAGTGAACAGCTGACACTGTAGTACATCTCCACTGTTAGAAGCTGTGCAAAGGCAATATAGTCTTGTGGAGCTATCAGTAATAGTAAGACAGAAGTAAGTGCATTACTTTTACGGTACGAAGCGATACAATGGTATCCGATGACTAGTAACTATTGTGGCTACTTGCATGAAACAGCATCTATAATACAACGGCAGCCACACATGAGACCAGTTAGAGGAACCCATTTCACAATACCATGTATGCTACTATGCACGTCAATAAAGCTACATACACACCAACATACAAACATATATACCCCCCCCCCCATATATATATATATATATATATATATATATATATATATATATATATATATATATATATATATATATATATATGTATGTATGTATGTATGTATATATACAAGCATATGCATACGCATGCGTATGCAGGCAAAATATACGAAATATGCGTCCACAGGTGTCCCATGAAAATAGTAGCATTAAGACTTATCTTATTACTGAAAACCACACGGACTCATGGGATACATAACATACACGTACACAAAAAACACGCAAACACACGTATATGCATATATGGGTGTACACACACACACACACACACACACACATACACACACACATATATATATGAGTGTTTGAATAAGTATGCATGCGTGCGTTTGCGTATATATCTACGTGAGTGTTTGTGTCAGTATAGGCACCCCTATATTTATATATGTGTATGTACATATATTTTCTCAAATACACACACACACACACACACACACACACACACACACACACAGACCTACACGTATATAGGTGTACATTTGAGCGTGTGTGCATATGTGAGCGTGTCGCTGACTACATCTATGTCAAAGAAAATAATTGCTGATGCTATCATCAAAATCCGAATGGATTATCAACGCAGGCCAAGCGATCTCCGCAATCAATACCATTAAGCGACTTGTAATCTCGTCTGTTGACTGTTGTCGTAGCAAGGACACTACGCCTGCTTGTTCCGTATAGCGTCCTTTATGCCATACATTGAACGAAATTAAATGCAACATATGTATACATACATACTTATATATATATATATCTATATATATATATATATATATATATATATATATATATATATATATATACATGTGTGTGTGTGGATGTTCAGGTTTAAGGTATATGTTATGTCTCTCTATATGTATGTCTAGATGCATGCATGTGGCCCAGTATGTACGCATGCGAATTCTCACACACATACATGTAGATGCATATATACATACACACATACACACACACACACACACACACACACACACACACACACACACACACACACACACATATATATATATATGCAAACGCATATACACTCATACATGAGTAAAAAAGCACACAAACATTATTTGTCTCTGTATGTATGTACGTATATGTGTGAATAAATAAATATATATATATATATATATATATATATATATATATATATATATATATATATATATATATATATATGAATGTGTGTATGTGGGTGTGTGTATGTGTGTCTCCGTATTTGTATCTCAGGACAACGTTTCCCTCTTTATCTTATAACGTATCTGCTGTCCGTTTGTATCTACCTACGTATGTATGTATCTATCTATCTATCTATCTATCTATCTAAGTATGCTTCTACGCGTGCGTTTGTGTACAAGTGTATATATAACATATATCTTGCTATCAAATAAATATATCGATCTGTTTGCCCGTCCGTTCGTCTAAACATCCATCGATGTTTTTTCACAATTTCTATGCTTGTAAATTGCTATTTGTAACTATAATTGCATAATCATATAAAACGGAATGTGTACATATATGTAAATATTAAATGATGGTACTTATTTGAAAGCAAGTGTTAGACTGAGAGCGGGCCATTCATTTACGGGAGACTCAGTAACGAGTGTAGACTCAAATATATTACAAATTTGCTTTTCACCCGGGATTTAACTGTTCTTTCATTGCTGTATTATTTACCATCGGTCGTATCATAATGTCCAAGGCAATTGACCCATGTATGTGTGTGTGTATTTGTAAATATATATGTATACATATATGAAAGAAAAACGAAACAGAGGGCATTAAAACGTTCGGACAGATAGGCAACAAAAGGCGGACAAGAGGAACAACAATTAGGAGGACAGGCATAAAAAGTCGGGTCATTCTTGGCTTTCTTTCATCAGTCAAGTACCAGAAGTCACAACCATTTCGGGCAGTTACACTTGAGATGGTTCGATCTGGTTGTCCCCCCCCCCCCAAATTTAAGCTAAGAGCATTAGACCCTTTTGTAAGAAAGCTAGCGGATGTGTACGGCAACAATGTTTATATATATACATGTATATATGTGTGTGTGTGTGTGTGTGAATATGTATATAAGTACACATGTATATAAACCTGAAGATCAGTGAAAAATAGGATACTTACGCTGAACTATTGAAAAATCTGCAGTTACTCTATCTAGATTACAAGTTTAGGTTTATACCTGTAATTATTGGAGCACTGGGATATGTAACACGCTGCCTAAATACCAATCTTCAGAAATTAGGTTTCTCGAAACCAGAAAGAAGAAAGCTGATTCGAATATTACAGATCCAGTTCATCACTGGAAATGTAAAAATCTGTAAAACTTTCCAGAAGTTTATCATTTCACTATTTATGAGCGTGTTTAGATATGGAACTATATGCATGAAATTAAATACATAAAACAAAACATAGAAATCAACACGTATACATGCATACATACATACATACATACATACATACATACATACATACATACATACAAAAATACCATGTTGTTGATGTTGAAATCGCCATGAAAGAGCCTTGGAACTAGGTCAGAAGCCAAATCTTTCTCTATTGGCAGGAAATCTTGAAATAAAACTGAACAATGACAGGCATATGCATATATGCTTGTAGCTGATGAATGATGACTATGCTGTCACTTCTGTCGTTTACTTGAACATGGTGCGACTTAGGAAGATGTGGAGCTATATTTCCATGTAGTTGGCCACCCTCACACTACTTTAGAAATGTCAGAGCCTATTTGACCCGGATTTTGCCAATCATGTGGATTAGAGGCAGTGTTGCAGTAGAATACATTTCGTGTTCAGCGGACCTTATACGTTTAGACCTTTTGTCTATGGAAATGCTTAACAGTTAAAATTTTGCGTACGGAACCGGAAACTGAACGCCCAGCTGACAACAAGGTATGTGATAAGGAAGAACGAAAAGTTGAGAGATATGACAAGTTAGCTTGGGAAGTTAAGCAGTTGTAGTCGATGAAAAAGGCAGTAGTAGTACCAATAATTGTCGGAGTCTTGGGAGCTGTGAGCAAAAATCTCGAGAAGTACATGGAACAAATAATGGCAGCAATAAGGGTGGAGCACTTGCAGAAAACCGCTCGAATACTCCGGAAGTTGCTGGAAAAATAAGAGGTGTTACCATAGTTCAATAGTAGTGAACAACTGTCACTGTACATCTTCAGCGTTAGCCGTGCAAAGGCAATACTACTACTAATATTACTAATAATGATGATGATGATGATGATGATGATGATGATGGATAATGATGATGATGATGATGATGATGATGATGATGATGATGATGATGATGATGATTATGATAATAATAATAATAATAATAATAATAATAATAATAATAATAATAATAATAATAATAATAACAGCATTGAAAGATACCTTACGAATGAGAACCCAATTTCGAAATTTCCCCAAGACACCTGATGAAGGCTCGAAGGTATATCAGCCGAAACATTGTGTTAACAACAAACAAGATGAGGACAAATATCCGTCAAACGTAAATAATTAAATAATGTACATAATTCCTCATCTCCTAAATATAGAACTGTGTCCAATACTTCTTGTTACCAGGAATACTTGGACGAGAAAGCTCTTCAACTTGAGAAAAGCCGTTCATAAAAAAAAATCAAATTCAATCTGTAGATTTTATCAAATTTTGAAAATGAAATGTATTTTTTATAATCATTCAGCGGGTGGATAGTTTTGCTGGTACACACTATGCATACATACATGCATGCATATATCTATCTATATATATATACGTGTGTGTATACACAGGTATATACATGCATCAACGTGATAGTCTTAACACTTGAAGCATCGCAACTAATTGGCGAGTTATGTTTGTTCGTGTATACATACAATTGTGTGTATATATATCTGTGGTTGTGTGTGTGTGTGTGTGTGTGTGTGTGTGTGCGTGTGTGTGTGTATGTGTGTGTGTGTGTGTTGTATTATATACGCTAATACACCCACGCATCTACATATGAACTGTATACATGTGTAACAACTGTATATATGAGAAATCTTCATGTTACTGAATATCTTCCTCTGGCATGTAATTTATCAAATATCATTCCGTCTCGCAGGTGTTGCCGTATATAACGTATATGTATATATATATGCGTATATGTATGTATGTATGTATACACATACACATATATAAACGCACACATATATACATGTATGTATATATGCGTATATATATTTATTTTACATATATATATATATATTTACATACATATATATATATATATACATACACGCACACATATACGTATATATATATGTATATATATGTATATATATGTATATATGTGTGTGTGTGCTTTTTTGTGTATGTGTTTGTGTATATTTATATATTTACATACAATATAACACATAGGTACACACATTTGCATATACATCAATAGTATTAGTAATGTTATTATCATAAACATCATCACCGTATCGCCATCATCATCATCACCATCATCGACATCATCCTCGTCCTTCTCCACTTCCCTCTCATCCTCCTCCTCCTCCTCCTCCTCCTCCTCCTCCTCCCCACTCCTCCTCCCCTTCACCTTCACCTTCATCGTTGTCGTCATCATCATCATCATCTTACTCCTCCACCTCCCCTTCTTCCTCCTCTTCTTACTCCTCTTCTTCCTCCTCTTCTTCCTCCTCTTCTTCCTCTTCTTTTTCCTCCTCATCTTCCTCTTCTTCCTCCTCCTCCTCCACCACCACCACCACCACCACCACCATTCCTCCTCCTTCAATCCTCCTCCTCCTCGTCATCCTCCTCCACTTCCTCCTCCTCCTCCCCCTCGTCCTCCTCCTCCTCCTCCTCCTCCTCCTCCTCCTCCTCCTCCTCCTCACCTTCATTGTCATCATCATCATCGTCTTCATCGTTATTCACGAGACAATGTTATCTATTAGGTTTTAGGTCACTAGGCTCTTAATTCAGACTGATTGAGACTAGTATTCTACTCTTCACAAACATGTTTGTTAGGTTTATTTTTTTTTTTTTATACATTTACTACTATTTGTTTAAATTTATATATTCTCTTTTTTTTGTATTTCTTTAAGATCTGAATCTTACCCCGCCGTTTAATTGCATCTCTCCTCTTTGCTTCAATATATCCACATTAATATTAGCTCAGAAAAATATAGAATTGGTTTCAAAAACGCATCATTTATTTACCCCAACAGGAATAAAAAATGATAATTATTATTAATTTCATATACATTCAACAGATTAGGCTGTTGCAAAAGAAAATAATCCTAATATAGGGCTACAGCCAGTAACCTCAGATGCCAAGAACGTTCCTAAGTGTCCTAGCTGTCCCTAAAAACATTATTTTCTGGAGCTGTACTAAATGGGTGTTATGCCTATTTCTTCTGTTCAGATCTTTAGGGATAGTTCCCAATGCACCTATAACTACTTGGATACATTTTACCCCCACTTTCCATAGTCTTTATAATTCAATATCTAGGTCCTGATACTTTGCTATTTTTTCCTATACTTCTCATTTTAATGTTTTCATTATTTGTGACTGTAAAGTCAATCATTTGGCACTTTCTATTCTCTTTGTCTGCTATTACCAAATCAGACCTTCTAGCTTCTATTACTCTGTCAATCTGAATATTAAAGTCCCACAACGTATTCTATTTCTTAGTTTCTGGTACTTTACTAGGTTCATGTTCATACCATTTATCAGTATGTTCAAATCCTAGCTTTCTACATAACACCCAGTGAATTAGTCTCCCTATATGATCATATCTTTTCTTGTATTCTTTCTGTACCAGCATGCTACATTCACTTACTCTATGGGTAAAAATTGGACCCTCCTCTGCTGCCTTGCAGGATGCCTCTTTAGGCCAAGGCTACGAGAAGGAATGCGATGGACTTACGTCTCATCCAGCTGGGGGAACACTGGGGGAACACATACGCCATAGAAACTGGGAAACCGGGCCCATGAGCCTGGCTAGGCTGGAAAAAGGGCGCATAAATAAATAAATAAACGAGAAGGAATCATCAAGTCCTCAACGGTTGATCAGGAAGACGAAGCGACATCTATGTCTCTCAATGACTGTGACAGCGGAAGAAGGCTATGCCAAGCGGGCTGGCTACAAAAAGGCGTGGCCTAAAAGAACTGATCCACGGCAGCTCGCTGCAACTCACAGGTCAAAGTCTGTACGTCAGCTCCATGGTGCCACCGATGACGTCCTCTGAGCCACGTGAGTGGGCCTCCGTCTGGCAATCGGTGGTCCATCTTAAACAAAACCACGCCATGGCATCCAGTGCTATTTCCTATATATACACATACGTATGCGCGTGTTGTGTGTGTGTGTATGCGGGTGTGTGGGGTGATTTGTGTGTGTATGTGTGTGTCGAGAGAGAGAGAGAGAGAGAGAGAGAAATGTATGCAAAGATGTCCCAAGTGTTATTAGCACTCTGCTTAAGTTGAATATCCGTGACTTTACATGTATAATTTTCAAATATTTTTCGCAAGGACGAAAAAAAAAAAAAAACTTTACAAATATAGAAATAAATTTTATATATTAAAGACAAAACAAAAAATTAAAAAAGAAGGTTAATTCATAATCGAAAGGAAACTGACACAGTTAAAGCACAGCTTCCGTTTGAAATACTCTTTTCAATACAGCCAAGGGAGGGAGAGATGGAGAGAGAGAGAGAGAAAGAAAGCGAGGTGATGAAGGTTGTTGCCGGGCTGGAGATGATGGCGGTATTAAGAGACCATATCTATATAACTGGCAAAGATTCCAGCATATTTTTTTCATTTGTTACAAACACAAATGGGAGGCTGAGTGAGTGAAGCAAAGGGTAGTGTGTCATTGATCGCCTGTAGATATAAAGAAGTTATAGAATACGAACAATAGGACAACCAATGTAAAAACACATACATTATACAAAATAAAACATTTATTTCTCGACTTTCGATCTGAAAATGGTTTCATGGTTTATTGCTATATCTATCTTTGTTGTAATATCATTTGCTATTGTCAAAATTTCTAAAGAATTTAAAATGTCTTATGTCCCTGCCGACCGTAAATTTGTCTTTATAAGTTTTCGATTAGGATAGTTTATTTTTCTAGCGATCAGAGTATTTTAAGAGTTATTCTTAATGCAACAGAGATTTGGCAGGACATCCTGTAATTTAGTATTAATGATGAATCTAACGCTTAGTTTCCATGACCGTCTGCGAGCGCCGACTGCGTTGGCTGGGACACGCCGACTGCGTTGGCTGGGACACGCCGACTGCGTTGGCTGGGACACGCCGACTGCGTTGGCTGGGACACGCCGACTGCGTTGGCTGGGACACGCCGTAAGTCACACGACGACCATATTTGCCGGCCAAGTCCTTAAGTGGACTCTCAAGAGCAACAGTGCAGGGTACTTCCGAAGCTGAACTAGCTTCAGATGTTCCACAGAGATCTTTAGAGGCTAAACCAACGATGGAAGCATGCTCTGAGAATGGCTGGTTGTCCTCCACAACCCCTGTACTACATGGGCTGTCACCAGTCTTACCCGACGTGAGGGCACACGAATTAACGTAAGATGAATCCAATGTTTTCGATCTCTCACTGAAAAACACCTAAAATATATGGACATGCTTTCCTGCACGTGGATGTATAAATGGTTCATACTTGAATATAAATTTGCAATATTAACTATTAGAGCGTAAAAGTAAATAAATTTGTATGCGTGTCGGAGTATATATATATATATATATATATATATATATATATATATATATATATATATATATATATATATATATATATATGCATATATTCATACATGTATGTACAGACCTACATCTATATGCATACATACATGCATATATGGGTACAGGACATCGCTAAAGCGTTATACAACATTCAGAAACGAAAACATACAAAACGAAAACAGAAAACGAACTTTTTTCGAACAACGAACCCCCCCCCCCCCAAAAAAAAACAGAGAACGAGACATGCAGCATAAAATGTATACTCCTTCATATACCTGAAGAAGGGGTATACTCTTTATGTTGCATGTCTCGTTTTTTCGTTTTTCGAAAAGAGTTCGTTTTCGATGTTTTCGTTTTTATGTTTTCATTTCTCATTGTGTTTAACGTTTTTTTTTCATGTCCTGTGCCCATATATACATGTATGTATACATATATGTATAGATATATGCATATATTTATATATTATTTATATCATTATATGATCGGACGCCACGCATCCTTTTCCAAGTAAGTTTTATATATATATATATATATATATATATATATATATACATAAAAGGTTAGTGTATTTAAAATATGTTTGTGACATATTTCAATCACCAAAAGGCAAATTCACTGCAGTCACCGTAGAAAAAATATTCTCTTTTGGGAAAACGGTGTAAAAACACCATATCTGTTCCGTGTCGCCATCGATCAGGAATCCCAGACATCAATGATTCTAGCTCTTTAGCTTTTATCAACAGGAAATATTTAAAAGAGGCAAATCTAAACAGATCCTATAAAGCTATAGCTTTATCGAAAACACAGTCATGTTCTCTTTTAAACACACACACATCTATCTATCTATCTATCTAT
>NC_142936.1:88757322-88759822 GCF_046866305.1 Octopus bimaculoides | reverse complement strand
ACTATAAAAACCTAATAATCTCCATGCTGGATGACAACCAAAACTATGAAAAAGTCACAAACTACACCCCACAAAAAATAATGAAAACCCTGTCCTCACTAATTAAAACACATGGAAATGAACTGACAACCAAGGAGATTGATTTTCTAACAAACTTCAAATGCAAGCCCAGCCTTTTCTATGGTCTGCCAAAAATACACAAAAGCCAGATCATAAATGAAACCATCAAAAAATCACCAAAGACATACATACATACACCAAACCCGGGGGATCTAAAACTGCGACCCATCATAGCTGGCCCAGCCTGTGAAACACACAGACTAAGTCTATTTATGGACATCCTCCTAAAACCCTTCCTTAAACGCATAAATAGCTATATCAGAGATGACTTGGATATGCTAAATCACCTCCCAAAGGAAGTAAAGGAAGAAACAATCATGGTCTCATTTGACGTGATTAATTTATACACCAGTATACCTCATAATTATGGACTTGAGGCAATTCAATTCTGGCTGGATCAATTCCCGAAAGAAATCCCAAACAGGATCAGTAAAGAATTCATTACTAAATCGGTTGAATTCATCTTACGAAACAACCACTTCATGTTTGACAATACTTTCTACTGACAAAAATCCGGAATTGCTATGGGCACTAAGGCAGCTCCAGTCATTGCGAACCTAACAATGGGTTACTTAGAAATAATAATATACCAGGAATCTTTATCCACCTTTGGAAACACCCTTTCCCAATACATAAAAGAAAATTGGAAAAGGTTCCTGGACGACTGTTTCATACTCTGGAATGAAAACACAGATGAACTCTTGAAATTCAAAAGTCTATTGAACAGTGTCAACCCAAACATACAGTTCAAAATGGAGTACAACCAAAAGGAGCTCCCATTCTTGGATATACTAATTAAAAAAGTAAACCTAAAAATAGAAACGGACATATTTTACAAAACCACAGACGCCAAACAATATCTACTATTTGATTCATGCCACCCAAGACACACCAAGACAAACATCCCCTTCAACCTTGCAAGAAGAATATGCACAATAGTGTCAGAAGAAAATACTAGAGACTACAGACTACAAGAACTCAAAAACACACTAATTGACAGACACTACCCAGTTCAACTCATAGAGGAAGGAATCAGACGTGCATCACAAATTAACATAGAAAACTTAAGAAAAGTTAAACACAGCAACACACATTCCCCGAAAATACTACCGTACATATCCACAGAAACAAAGAAGCCTTCACCATCATCACCCAAAACATACCAATGCTACATAAGGACCCCAAATTGAAGGAAATTTTACACACACACAAAATCATCAAAAGCCACAAACAACCAAAATCACTAAAAAAGATCCTCACAAAGGCAAAATTACTTTCCGAAACAACAGATGGGAAAGTAAACAAATGTGGTCGACCAAATTGTGCAACATGCCCAAACATTCTAGAAGGTTCAGAATTCCTCTTCAAAGAGGGACACAAATTCAAAGTTAAATCTAACTTTACTTGTGCCTCAGAAAATCTTATTTATGTAATAAGATGTTCGGGCTGCCACGAGAACTACATAGGGTCTACAGGGTTATCGCTCAGACGTAGATGCACTCTGCACCGCCAGCAGATTGCACACCCAGAATACCGAATGATATCTTTTAGTGATCATATTGAAAAATGCGCAAAACAAATGCTACCACAATTTATAATCTTTCCTTTTTATCAATGTGCCATTAAAACACCAACACAGATTAGATTAAATAAGGAAACCTTTTTCATTCAAAAATACAAACCCAAACTTAACCATTGCTAACACATTTGAATAAGGAAATTCATCACCCCACTGAAAAAAAAGGGGGAAAAAATATAGAACAAAACCATGGTAAATTAATCAAATTCTACCACCTCCTAGATTTCGATTATCTCCCCTATACCGGAAGAAATCCCTAATTACCTCCCCCTATCTAGAACTCTTCTTTCTCAGACTGGAACGAACACGACACAATGAAGTAGAGAAATTTGAAAAGACAACACGAAACCGGTTATTTCTCAAAATACAATGTTTATATACCAAAAAGATTTTATAACATTTTTCTAACATTTTTTTAACATTTTTCTGACATAATTTAAATATATACTTTAACCATGTAACACAAGCCTTCTGTAGTTTTTTCACTCTTATTATCTTTTATATATATATATATACATATATTCTTTCTTTTACCTTTCTTTTTTCTTTTATTTGTTTTAGTCATGTGACTGCGGCCATGCTGGAGCACCGCCTTTAGTCGAGCAAATCCACCCCAGGACTTATTCTTTGTAAGCCTAGTACTTATTCTATCGGTCTCTCTTACCGAACCGCCAGATTACGGGGACTTAAAGTCATCCGTATCGGTTGTCAAGCAATGTTGGGGGGACAAACACAGACACACAAACATATATATACATATATATATACGACGGGCTTCTTTCAGTTTCCGTCTACCAAATC
>NC_142936.1:88749822-88752322 GCF_046866305.1 Octopus bimaculoides | reverse complement strand
ACGTACTTTATTGCGAATAAACGGAGAAAAAGTGAAACCTGAAGATTTATCGGTCTAAATTGGATTTTGTAAGGAAGGGCATCTCTTTCAAACTAAATCATTTTAAACCTATTCCGGCACCACCATGATATTATATTTTTTATTCCTTAGCGTACAAAGTTTTTCCATGAAATATAAGTAAAGTTGCCATCTATCAAAAAAGTAATGATAATAATAATAATAATAATCAAGTAGGACGTGTTTTAAATTAAATTGCAGAAATAAATATATCGTAAATAACATACATTGAAATGCTTAAAAGATATAAATATGCGATTGATTATTCTACAAATAATACAGATGTATTACCATTGATAATACAAGAGATAAACTCTCCAGATTTAGTTTAGTGTTGATGTAATGTCTACAATTTGAGACAATTTCCAAAAGAGTAGAGTCTCGACTCTTCGAACGCGATACTAAATTTTGTGGTTATTCCACTACCGAAGCAAAATGTTTACCAAAAAGAGAATTGGATCTACTGCAAGCTATGTTGCCTCAATAATCTTGACATATCTCAACAAAATAACTTCAAACATGACAAACCTCAACAAAAGTTACTTCGGTATATAACATTGCTCTCTGCAGTTAAGAGTAACGAAATCGTGAGAGGATATATCAGATATCCACAGTAAAAAGGTTTAGAAATGGATATCAATAAACGGTATTTCATTAATACAAAACTGTATCGTTATCAGAAATAATATACTGTTTTAAATGAATAAATGATAAACACGCTGTACGTTGCAACTTGTGGAGCAGAAGAAAAACTATTCATAATTTAGAAAATATATTAATCACATCGATTATCTGTTTTGGGTATATCATACAGCTGTCGTATACTCCAGATAAGTCTGCACCATAAACAGAACGGAAATCAATTTTTTGTAATCAACAAATATTAATAACACTTCTAAATGCAATAAATAATTTCTGTATAGGTTTGTCAAATTGTTAATATACACCAATATTCAACAAACCTCTAGAGAATTCTAGTCCCAACAGAAAGGATGCGAGCCATTGCCAGCTGACTGTAGCAGGATATGTTCATTTCAGATTGTTTTCTAATGTATACGACAAACTAAATTTAATTCTCCCCACCATGTCTACAGTTGCTTGTATTCCCAGGAATATCCTGGCGTATCAATCTCTTTCTCTCTCTCTCCCTCTCTCTCTCTCTCTCTCTCTCTTTCTCTCTCTCTCTCTCTGTCTCTCTCTCTGTCTCTCTCTCTCCACAAACACATATATATTTCAAATTTACAGAAAACAGAAGACGAAAACATGTAAGGAAACAACAAGCAGCTGCATTAGTTTCACGCTCGGGAAGAATGGAAGATTCTTTGACGTTTCGAGACTATATATATATATATATATATATATATATATATATATATATATATATATTCGCCATGATAGGTCGCTAGCCACTACACATTCTTTATTTTCTCCTTGTTTCTTTCCGTGTTCTTTCTGTGGAAGTGCGTAGGCTCGAAAAGTTAAAGACTTTTTCACTTCCCGAGCGTTAAATTAATACATCTGTTTGTTGTCTACACCACCTATCTTCGTCTTTTGTTTCTTTTGTGTGAATTCTCCCCATAGATATATATTTGTGAGGGTACGTTAGAGGTTATAACAACAGTCTAAGGGATAACATGTATCTTATGAATCCACTGGTATATTACGTATATTTAATCATGAACATTGGTGTTAATGCTCGTAAATGATAGCTAATGAGAAAAGTAAACTAGAGTTTATCAATATTCTTTTTGTAATTAGTTAATTAAATGTTAATTGTTGCAAATCATTTGGGATCCATTAATTGTATCTCAATTTTCTGTTTTCCTTTATATGTGTGTGCGTGTGTGTGTATATATGAATATATATGTCTATATATATGTATATATATATATATATATATATATATATATATTATATATATATATATATATATATATATATATATATATATGTATACACACACACACACACACACACACATATATATATATATATATATATATATATATATATATATATATAATATATGTGTGTGTGTGTGTGTGTGTGTGTGTGTATACATATATATATATATAATATATATATATATATATATATATACATATACATATACTTAATGTGCATCGGGGTATGATATGCCAAAAACTGCGTGACCTCGGCATAGCTAGAAGCTTTGGAGAGAGGTTACATGACTTTCTGAAACATAGAAGTCCAGGCAGTAGTGGCCAATGGGGCCACCGCAAAGAAAACACAAATAGTGACGGGTGTTCGACAGGGTATTGTCTTGAGACCTTTCAGGTATGCCCTCAGCTGCCCGGATAGCCACTCTTGCTAGCTACGCAGACGATACGAATGTCTCGCTGGAAATACGAAATCTCAGCGATGTTGCACACCGGCAACAGGAGTTGGACTCAATTTACGGATGGGCTGAGGACAATAAGAT
>NC_142936.1:88732322-88742322 GCF_046866305.1 Octopus bimaculoides | reverse complement strand
CAGGAGGATTAAAACTCTAACTAATTAACTAATGTCTCCTTTGTCCTATATTTCTCTTTATATGCCATGCCGTCATCTTTAATTTCCTCCTCGGTTACCTTTCTCCCTCCGTTCCTCTCTTCCCCCTCCCTCTCTCTCATTTATCAAATATACTTCAACATTATTTAACATTAAATCCAAGGCAGCAAACTGGCAGAACCATTAGCACGTCGAGTGAAATGCTTAACGGTATTTCGTCTGTTTTTACGTTCTGAGTTCAAATTCCACACAGATCGCGTTTGCCTATCATCCTTTTGAGCTCGATATGTTAAGTACCAGTTGCATGCTGGGGTAGTTCTGATTGACTGGCCTCCTCTTCCCAAATTTCTGTCCTTGTGCTTATAGCAGAAAGGATTACACAAAGTTAAAATAAAATCTTTATCGTTGTGTTTTATCTATCTACGTATCGAATTATTTTGAATCGCTTCAGTTTCGATAGCAGTTGTTTTAATTAACAAGGACAGACAAAGGGATTGAGTCGATTACATCGACCCCAGTGCGTAACTGGTACTTGATTTATCGACCCTGAAAGGATGAAAGGCAAAGTCGACCCCGGCGGGATTTGAACTCAGAACGTAAAGACAGACGAAATACGGCCAAGCATTAACAATGGTCTCTAATATTCTTTTCTACTCTTGACACAAGGCCCGAAATTTTTGGTAAGGGAACCAGTCGATTAGATCGACCCCAGTAAACAACTGGTATTTAATTTATCGACTCCGAAGAATAAAACGCATAGTCGACCTCGGTGGCATTTGAACTCCAGTCAAATTAGACGAAAATGAGTTCTCTTTACCAAAGAGCGTCAACGCGCAGACTATTCACTTAAATTCTTGCGTATATAAGATGTCAGTGACCGGTGATTGCTATAGTACACTGAATAATGTAGGAGGTGGTGCAGAAAATTTTCTAAAACAACATCCCAGAATTCATTGGAATTGAAAGACATTAATCCAATGGAGAGAATTCTACGCAATTGTCCCATCGGCTGAACAAAACATCAGCAGCAGCAACAGACGGTTTTCTGTTAAATCAATCTCTATTGTCTCAGAAATAAAGAAAACCTTTTTGAAATAATTGTTTAGTTACTCTTTAAAAAAAAGACAATATAGTGATCATTCTTTTTATATATATATTTCATTAGAAGATAGAAACACAACGGGAAGGCAAACAGTTGTTACAAACAAAGAACTCAATATTCTGGATACACTTGGATGTAACTCTCAATATTCGTCTTCCAATTTTCATGAAAAAATTCTCTCGAAGTTAACACTCTCAGAATTTTCATGTGAAATTCTAAAAGTGTATGGTGTAATAAATATCCCACCGTTTCAATACTGCTGTTTACAGAACAACTGGACAAGAGAAATCATGGGGCTAAACACTTGGAACAACTGCAGCAGCAACAAGTACTTCCGTCGTTAATTTGGGCCCAAATAATGCATCTGAGATAACAAATTCAGCTGCGCCTAGATACTTCTCATTGAGCAACCACTGCAGTAGAGTGTAATAAGATATTTAGCGGCCATTTGACTTTCATTTCTAATAGGGTGGGTGACCGTATAGCGATTGTACCCCACTTTTTAAAACAGTAGGCTAAAGTGTTCACCATTAACTACTGAGATACCAATTCCTGTCTGACTGAGTCATTAAACACATTTATTTTATCTCCCAACTAAACCATCGTGTCTCTGTTTGGTTGCACAATTTTCCAAACAAATGGTTGGAAAATTTCTTCTGAAGAATACAATTATTACTCAACTAACTCCAGACATTTCTAGTTCATCCCCTGACTAGATTCCACCGTCCCCACAAACCCTCTATCCATATCTCTTCATTCCGTTCCAACATAGAGGCGTATTGCACCAACAGGAAGCAGACAGAATGCTTGTCTTAGAGGAAGTTGCTTCATACAAAGAGATGTTTGGATGGAAACAACACCCTTTTACGCTGCCAAAACCAAAATTCTTTTACATTTGATTAGATAATTGTCTTCTTATTTTTGGCTTTTGTTGTTGTTGTTGTTTTTGTTGTTGTTGTTGTTGTTGTTGTTGTTCTTCTTCTTCTTCTTCTTCTTCTTCTTCTTCTTCTTCTTCTTCTTCTTCTTTTTCTTTATCGCCTGTTCTTTTCTCTTTCCTTTCTTTATTCTATCTTTCCGTTTTGCTAATTAGAAAATGGAAATATAACCGAATTTCAAACACTGACGTCAAAGTGTACGACTACAAACATGGTATCTATCTATCTATCTATCTATCTATCTATCTATCTATATATATATATATATATCCTCCTACATGTGTATGGACGTATGTATATGTATATACAACACACACACACACACACACACACACACACACACACACACACACACACACATATATATATATATATATACACCTACGTATATACAAACTATATGTGCGTGTATGTGTGTGTGTATGTGTATACGCACGCACACACACAACGAAATCAGACCGGGTATATATAGAAAAGTACTGAATAAATTCATATATGAACGGTTGATATACACTTCGCCTCACAGTGATCGCACAATTCTTGCGAGGAAACCACTTTGCACACGCCGTAAGGCAAACCCATGGACAATTTCGTAAGTAGCAGGATGTTATTACCTGTTTACCAAGAATGTTTCTCTCGTGTTTGTCCTACAAAGAAAGGAAGTATCTTGGTGAAGCTTATAAAGAATACTACGAGTTATAATTAAAAATCTGATTCGTTTCTTTATCAGTGTATTAACTGTCTGCCCGTATAAAATATAATAATTGGATTCCCGCAGCGGCGCCTGCGTATGAATCAGCTGTGAAAAAGTTTGCGTTTAACCTCGTTGTCTAATTAAGCCCTGTAATGAAACCACAAGACTCTCTCGTTCTTTTTTTCTGGAACGAAGCCGAGAGCAGCTCCATTGCCATACATTGGCCATTGTCTTTTTATCACAAGTGTTGACTTATTATATATTATATACGCTGCTAGCGAATGTACTGTTATGCAGGTAATTCAATATAGCGCTTGTTACTGAATACACCATTTACACGTAGCTCGCAGCAACCTATTTGGTCTATTTGTAAGACTAACAAATGAAGATGTTCACGTTATGATTGTAATAATCAGTCGAAACTCTTTCGAGTTGTTCTCGAGTTTGTAATTTTCTGAAGCAGCAACATAATTTATTTAGATAGTAAGTCTCAATATATGTTTATCAAATGTCTACAGGTGGTTCACATGTAATCTTATGTGTAATGTGAGCAAACTTAAAGAGAGTCCTCACTCGGAAGCATCGATTATAACTTGGTAACAAGGACCATGCTCACGCTAGTTGATATAGGGGCCTATGTATTCGTAAAATGTTATAGACACAGACTCAGCTTTCCCATTCTTGATCCAGTGGAATATAAAGGATATGACTACTGGAAATCTGTCGGTCACTACGACGAGCGCACCAGTTGATCCGATCAACGGAACATCTTGATCGTGAAATTATCGTGCAAGTGGCTGAGCACTCCACAGATATGTTTTCCTTTAATGTAGCTCTCAGGGAGATTCAGTGTGATACAGAGTGTGACAAGGCTTGCCCCTTGAATAACAGGTACAACTCATTTTTGCCAGCTGAGTGGATTGAACCAAGTGAAAAAAAGTAATTTGCTCGAGAGACAAAATGCATTGCCGGGAATCGAACCTACGACATTACGATTGCGAACCGAACACGTTTACCACTAAGCCATTCGCCTTCACTCAAGTATAAGACAACACAGAAAGAGTGAGCTGTTTCAACACTTGGTCTCAACCCATTTTCAAATGTGTTGGCCGAAGTAACTTAAACTGAATTATCTTGGTCATTTTACAATGTTCGTTTTTGTGCGCATATGCGGACACAGAAAAACACACATGCCTGTGTATACACACAACATAGCTTGGTAATCGGCGTTGGTTTGTTTACGTCACCCTGCAATTTAGCTGTTCAATGAAAAGTAAAAGGCTTCAATAAGTACCAGAACTGACCCATTTAGGATGTTGTCACTGCATCATACACACACACACATATGTATACATATATATATGAAGACATATATGTATATATATACATATATATATATATATATATATATATATATATATATATATATATATATATATATATATATATATATATATATATATATATATATGGGTTTGCCTTAGATGTATACAAACACATATACACATATATATAAATAGATATATACGCATATATGAACCTATCTGTCGAGATGTGTTTGTGTGTGCCTGTGTATTGAGAGAGAGAGAGAGAGAGAGAGAGTGAGGGGAGAGACTGAAGTAGATATATAGGCATGTATTTGAATGTACGGCAGCATTTCATCACCACATCACATCAGTACCACAGCATCCTCCACCACCACAACCACCACCACCACCACCACCACCACCACAATCACCACCACTGCAAGATCATTGCGTCCGTCCTCCTGCAACGCCACTCTCACACCATCACATGGCACTAGTAAACTTCTTCACACATAATCTGACTATTAGGAATGTGGTTTGAAACAAAAATAATAAAACACAAAAAAAAACACGTAGAAAAACAGAAACACGCTAAAAAAAAACACTGCAATAAAACGTAATAAAACGTTACATACGGACAAACGAACACAGGCTTAACGAAAATAAAACATCGAATGTTGATGGATGCAATTTCCGTTCAAAGATTAAAATGTTTCATTTATCGCTTTCTCTCTTTCCCGTACTTTGTTGTCTCTCATCATTTCTCCTATATTTATTTGTTTGTTTTGCTTGTAATCACATTTTGTTATTTTTCTTGTCCATTAATTATATATTTTATTAATTTGTTTTTAAGGCGGTTTGATATTCTTTTCTTTGTTTTTTTTTTTGCTTTTAATTTCTGGCGTTTGTTTATTTATATTTTTATTCTTTGTGTTGTCTGTATCTCTGTTTCTTAATTAACACAGTCCTACTTGTTGCAAGATACAGGCTGAACTGGGAAAGGTTGGAAGCTGGTTGTGGTACGTGGTACAGATTCGTCAAAGTTAGTCGTCGTCGTCGTCGTCGTGTTGGGTAAGGTGGAGATGGTGAGCGTGGATGGTGGGTGGTGGTTGGTAGGTGGTAGCCGTTGCTGTTGCTGATGTATTATTTCGTTTCTTCCTTTGTTTGGTGGATTTTTATCGGTTAAGCATGTCCGTGTGCAGATTGTTATATAATAGTAACAATAATAATAATAATAATAATAATAATAATAATAATAATAATAATAATAATAATGATAATAATAATAACAATAATACTAATAAAAAATTTTAAAATTTTAAAACAAACACATAATTTTCTTATGCTTTCTTAAACATTCTCTAGAACAACACTATGTACAAATCCAAATATATGGCACCCTAGGCATAACACCTACATGAACTTCTAAATTGTTATTATCATTGTTGATGTTGTTGTGCTTGTGACGTGGCCAGATATCTTTGTGTATCTTTTATTTAGGGAGCTGAGCTCATTTGGTATTTCTCCTATTTCGATATGAGCAATTTACAAGTTTATGAAGTAGAGGCATGTTGCAAAAAACAATGGTTCCTTTGTGATAGGATATATATCTCGAAACGGATTTAGTACCTAATATTTTAAAGTCTCAGATAACGTGAAAATGCAGGCATAGGAATAAAGCTATTCAATCTAAAAGTGTTAGTTTCTGAAAAGACAATAGGGAGAATGGGGACAGAAATATGCCCGACGTGTGATAAGGTATATATCTCAAAACAGGGTCAGTATCTAATATTTTAAGGTCGGCGATAACCTTAAAATACAGGCCTAGGAATAAATCTATTGGTTCTGAAATCACTAAATGCCATAAAAGAAGGCAAATGCGCTACTTTTCTGCATAATATACTGAGGGTTTGAAGAAAATATTAATCCTATTATTTTTTGAGAGACCAATGTTAGTAAAATAGAAACGTAGGACAGAGTTATCGCTTTGATACACTGGGAATTATGCCAGGACCATAAATTAGCAACAAACAAAAAACGCTGAATGGACACACAGAAGGAAATATGTCAGAGAATGGCTTTTCCCTCGGATATGCAAATATAACCACATAGGAAAACCGACAATAGAATTAAGCAGAACATGGGGATTGAAAACTGCAATAATCTCTATAATAAAAGGTGTCTTGGGAATGAATGTGAAAAAGAAAAAAAAACAAGAGCACAAAAGATAAACGTTAGTTACACACTGAGTCAACGTATAACGAATAGCTTTGCAAGGAATTGCAGACATGTTATTAAATCAATAGAACAGAAAATCCAAATCTAAAAGACAACCGGATGCAAAAACGAAAACAACCGCAAAGAAACGGGCTTGGTAATTTAAAGGTGAAAGAATTCCATAAACAAGTCTACAAAGAGAATAGTAAAAAAAAAAAGAATCAGAAACAATTATTATTGTTGTTGTTGTTGTCACTTTTATTGTTATTATTATTGTTGTTGTTGTTATTATTATAGCTATTCTTCTTCTTCTGCTTATTATTATTATTATTATTATTATTATTATTATTATTATTATTATTATTATTATTATTATTATTATTATTATTATTATTCCTTCGTAACAGTGTATGTTAAAGTGCACCGGAGTCTTTAGTCATCTGTCAAGTCACAAGGACCTCTGTCACATGCTTTCCTTAAGATTTGCGCTGTACCCAATAAGGCTGCTTTTTGCATGGAATTTCCATTTGCCTTAAAAAGTCTTGAGGTTTCAATTGGATTGAACCCAACGCTCCGATCACCATTGGTATCAATTTTACATTGCCCTTTCGCATTCCGTACAGTCTTGCCATTTCCACTTTCAATTCGGAGTACTTGGTGATTTTTTTCAACCTCTTTACTCACAACAATCTTGTAATTTGGTATGGCTACATCAATGTATTTGTCGCTCTTATTCAATATGACAATATCCAGCCGACGGTGTTCGATTACACGATCTGTCTGAAAATCATACTCTCAGCGTGTCGTTACTTTTCCATCCTCCTGCATTACTTTACTTGGTACATGCTCATACAAGTTCTCTTGTTGTGTCGACGCCCCCAAGCGAAGAAGTAGGAACGCCCAAGACATATAAATAGAGGTAGTCTGGCCGCGGTAGGGGTGGGCAGAGCTGTTGAATACCTGCCGAGTAGCGGTTTAGTAGAGGTCATCCGAAGGTGCTAGATAGCAGTAGCTTGAGACATAACATGTCTGTTACTTCATATTGGTATTTACGGCATAAGACCCAATGACGATACACACACACTTTATCGTGGCGGCGCTTGCATTCCTTTTGGTCAAGGCTCTCACATCCACTTACCAAATGGGTCACATTTTCCACACTCTTTCTACAGAGTTTGCATTTCTGGGTGTCAGAAGTTTTATAGACATTATACTTCACTGAATTGGTAGCGAGAGCCTGGTCTTGTGCAGCAATTATCAGACTTTCGGTGGTAAGGTTCAAATCACCTCGCACAAGCCACGCCCACGATGCTGTATTATCCTTAACGCCATGTATATACCTTTCAAACTGTTCATGCATTCTCATTTCAAGGTCTTCTTTTCTCTTCTCCTCAGCTCTTTGGTTAAACTCTTCCACAATTCTTGAACTCATCCATGAAATTCCACAGTCACAAATAGAAAGATTTAATAATTAAATACACTAAAAAGAACTATAATAAAAATACAAGGAAGTAATTATTAAATAATATTTATCATTTTAATAATTATTAGCTTGTATTTTTATTATAGTTCATTTTAGTGTATTTTTCCACCATACGTGACTGGATTTTCATGGATGAATTAAAGAACTGTAGTTCTTTTCTCTAAATTATATACATATATATATATATATATATATATATATATATATATATATATATATATATGCATGTACCTGCATGTTAGTTTCCGTTCGTGTTTGCCCCGACAAACAGAGTTGCTTTGCTTACATTCGTTAACCTAGTGGATCGGTAAAAAGAAAGCCCGTAGAACAAATAGTACTGCCATGAATTTATTAGACTGAAACCTTTCAAGGCTGCAGTCCAATGACTGAGGGAAGCACAAGACATAATTAAAAGACGTTGTTATTCCTTCAAGAAAGATCATTGCTGACAAAGAAGTAGAAAATATTTTGAAATATGATGTTTTGGAAGCAGCGATGGGGCGCATGCGCAGAAGCAAAGGTGGGGAGTTCTGACGATCAACCTCGAAGAAATTTGTTTCAATTTCCGCCAAAATTATCATACCACGTGGAACTGGTGTACATCAAGATTGACAAATATTGCCTCCTTAGACCAGCTCAGTTCATGTCCTTTGAAAAGGGACTTCCTGTCATCTACCTGTTTCTTAAGGCCTCACATTTAACATTAAGAAGAAATTAAAAGGAAGTATTCTAAATTCGTAAATTCATTCTGTAAAATATGAAATATATTAATGATGATGATGATGATGACGGTGATGGTTGTAGTGGTGGTAATGGTAGTGGTGGTGGTGGTGATGATGGTGGTGGTTGTGGTGGTGGTGGTGGTGGTGGTGGCGGTGGTGGTGATGGTGGTGGTTGTGATCATAATGATGTTGATGTTGATAATGATAACCATCACCACGATGACGACGACGACGACGATGATCATGATGATGATGAAGATGATGATGATAATGATGAGGAGGAGGAGGAGGACAACGGTGATGATGGTCATGATGATGATGACGACGATAGCAAAATATTTATTAATGTTTAGAAATTGATAATATTTCAAAGCAATTCCGTATTGAAAATTGAAAAATAAGAAAAAAAAAAAAAAAAATTAAATAAGATAAAAAAGGAAAAAAAAGACAAAACAAAAATATACGCGAAATGTTGTAGAAAGAATTTGTAAGTTGAATTAATGAAAGATATATATAATTAGACAGGAAGAGCCATTGCGTGTATGTATGTATACATGTGTTTATGATACATGTGTGTGTATGTATGTGTATACATGTATGTGCAAATGCATGTACAATACATACAAACAGAAATAAATATATACGTACATGCATACATACAAATATGTATATCTATATTATATATATGTATATATATATATATATATACATATATATATGTATGGGTATACATATATACATATGTATGTATGTATGAATATATTCGTATATATGCATGTACGTATGTATATATATATATATATATATATATATATATATATATATATATATATATATATTTATGTATATATAGATATATATGTATATATATATATATATATATATATATATATATATATATATATATATATATACATATAGACATATATCTGTATATATATGTATGCATACATATCTGTATATATATGTGTATACATATATGTGTGTGTATGTATATATATGTATGTACCTGTATGTATATATAAAAATATAAGTGTAAGTGTACGTATGTAAACGAATATGTATGCATGTATGGATGTATGTATTATGAGATGAGGGAGAGAGAGTGAAAGAGAGACAGAGTGAAAGAGAGACAGAGTGAGAGAGAGACAGAGAGCCAGAGAGAAATATGGCAATCGATACAACGGCCTAAATTCCTTCAAGACTATGCCTCAGCATGAGTGAGACCGCTAAAAGATTATACGCATATACATGAATATATGAATATATACTCGTGTATATACGTATGTTTTTGTGTGTGTCAAAGAGGTGTATATGCGTGCGCATATCAGTACTTATGCGTGTGAAAGACCATCCGTATGTGTGTCTGTGATTTATTAAAACAGCTTGTCGCTGCGCTATCTTCTGTCGTTTTTTTAAAACAATCTACAACAGAGTGACAATAAAGTCTCTTAGTAATTACTAACACTTCGTTAAAGAATGCGAGAGATAATTTGAACGAATATTTTATTAATCCCTAAAA